>NW_010319756.1:30058-31708 GCF_000700745.2 Antrostomus carolinensis
GGAGCAGCTGTGTTTGTTTGATCTTCTCACTGCCAGGTCTCTGTGCTTGGGGCTGGAAGGGCAGACAGGAGCTACTAATAGAGGCAGAACTAAAGAAACATACAGAGCAGTTGAGTGTTACCAAGTACACATCCACTATTCGAAAGAAAGGGGTGAGAACAAGAGAGCATGAATCACAGAATGGTGGGGGTTGGAAGGGACCTCAGGAGACCATCCAGTCCAACCCCCCTGCCAAAGCCGAATCCCTACACCAGGTTGCACAGGAAAGCGTCCAGGTGGGTTTTGAAGAAAAAGCTCAAGTAAGCTCTGGTAACTGCAGTATAAATATAAACAGACCCCATCTTGTTATGCATTCCCTTTGGTTTCCAAAACGTTGAGAGAACTTGGCTGTAGGCTTTCACTTCCTCCAGAGGCAGGGGAAGAGCACCGAAAGAGGGCTAAGAAGTTTCTGCAGTGACTGAGGTTTCTGCGTGAGGAAGGGAAAACCATGGGGGCCTCCCATGCTTTTGGTTAAGATGGTTTGATATAGCAAACAAATGCAAAGCAAATACAAACAGATTATGTGGGGGGATGTTTAGTGGGTCTGGAATTAAGAGATGCTTTTCAGGTGCAAGACATGGTGGCTTTGGGGATTGCTTTCAGCAACCCAAAAGGGCTCAGGGATGAAATATGGAAATGGTTAGGTTTTTCCACAGCAAAGCAGCAGCTGGGCTTCATGTACAGTCAGAGAGAGGGTTATGGACTCAGTTCTAAATACTGGTTACCAACGCAGAACGTACCAAGCAACTATAGCTGGGACTTTCCTCCTCTGTCAGTATCTGTAGGCACCTGTGGTTAGTCAAACCTGGCTCTCATGAAAGCCAGAGACAATGGATAAATAAATTCCTAGGGATCTGGAGATCATACTTTCAAACCTAGCTCCCTAAAACTGTATTCTTCTGCATTTTTAAATTTAGTATTAAAAATCTTCTATTCTGGGATGAGACTGTTGAAAGTTCTCTGCCATTCAGGCATTCAGGGTGAGGACACAAGGACAAAAGATCATGGGAATGGTCATATTGGACCACACCAAAGGTCCAGTCTCCTATCTCAAACAGGGGCTATTTGTGGATGCTCAGAAACCTGTCAAACAAATAATGTTTCATTTAGGTGATCTTGAAGTTGACTGTATCACTTTTAATTCAAGTTGGGATAAACTCTTGATTACGCACATGTAAACCCAAAGTATCATCATTAGGATATCGCCCCTTGACTTAAACTACAACCCAAGTGGTAACAAAAGGAAGAAGTGAGTTCTTCCAGTGAATTTTTTTATCTGTCATTCACTGAATGTCACCCAAATGTAACAGAAGTTGCCCTTAGAGTTGCTGCGGTCATATATTCTTATTTTTCACTAAGTTCAGCTACAGTTCGCATTTAAATATTCCTAGCAAGCTGGAGAAAAAAGCTGGTAATTAAAAAAAAAAATTAAAAAAGGAAAGAGAGAAAGAAAATTGTGATATGCGTTGTTGGTTATGCAAACTTCTGATAAGTGTCTTTCCACTTAGGCAAACATTTTTTTATGATTTAGAAATGCGGAATTTCCCCTTTTGTTTCCAGTTTTCAAAACCCTCAAAAATATCAAGAGAAATGCTGTGGGAAAAGGAATAT
>NW_010319756.1:31741-60214 GCF_000700745.2 Antrostomus carolinensis
TCAAAGCATGACCATGGTAGCTGAGTATCTCAGAGAGATCTCAATGTAAGGGTTGTTACCCTCTATATTTTATAGAAAGAGAAGGGAAGTAAAAAGCACTCACGGCCTTGCAAATGAGGAGCTTCTGGGAGAACCAACTGTCAGTCCATGCTGGCAGAATGATGCATCTTAGTTCCTGAAATGAGAGGCACTTTTGGGACCTCTCTTTTGGTGAAGCACAAGAGGGAGATAGATGTCTCCCAGGCTTTGTCCAATGGGGAATTATGTAATCATGATCTAGAGAGTACATCCAAAGAATCTTTTCACTCATCCTAGAGCAGGATGGGATGAGGGCTCAGAAAAGTTCAATTTATCCTTTCCACTTATAAATCTCTGATCAGATTATATGATGGTCCTAGCATTGCCTCACTTGGTGGAGGAAAAGATATGATGAGCCAGAAGGAGCTGAAATCCAGCTGCAACCGTTACAGCAAATATCTTTTTTCTTCGTTGCTCTTTCTGTAGCATGATTTCTACAGCCATGTGTTTCTACAGCACTTTAGTGGTGTCTTTTTCTCTCTATTACTGACAAGAGAGAAGGGAACAACAACAAAACCCAACTGAGCAAAGTGTTTCTTGCAGGGATACAGGTGCTGTTAGCATGACCTGATATAGATTCCAGCAAGCTCCGAGCCCAAAAATCAGATCAAAGTAAAAACACTGGGAAACACAAATGTACAGCCTTTTTTTTGACAACCTCACACCACACCAGTTAGCACCTCCATAGCTGACACTATTAACACAGAGTTGGAGACACATCCCACACAGACCAGCAAGGTCAGAAATAGCAACCCATTACTGTGTGAATGGGTTTTAATAGGAAAGAAAAATTCAAGTAGCAAGTTGTCGAGGGATTCCAGTGGATCACAGCTAATTTTCCAGAAGCCAAATTTAACTCACAACTCTTTTCTTCTTCTATTTTTTTAATAGTGTTTTCTCATTGACTGATTATAATCTTTCCAGAAGGAAAAAAAGGGGCCCTGCAGCACACTTGGTCTGAAGGGCTCGAATTGGGAGTTATCAAGAATCTCCTTGTAGCCAACCAGCTAATTTCAGTGGCAGAACAAGAAAGCTTCTGTTAACATACTGTGCTGAACTCCTGCTGCTCTTTCCATGGCAGGTGTGGACCCAATACCTGTTTATCAAGAGTCTTCCTTATGTAAAAGTAAAAAAGTTCAGGAAACTAAGAAATCTGAGTCACTGTCTGCTGAACTCCCAAATAAAATAGTTTTTTTTTCCAACCAACCCAGTTTTCCTTATTTAAGCCCAAGGAAAAGAAAGAAAGCAAAAAAACTCGCTGTGAACCCTGACCTTTGGAGGTATATTCCCCCCTGAGTGATTCATCTGTTTACCTTAAGACAATTAAATGTGAGTCAGTTTAAATAAACTTTAAAACCAAAGGAAAAATATGCTAAAACCAGACCTGACCCCACCCATTTTCATACTAGGGACTAACCCAGAAGTATGAAAAAATGCAACACAGATCACATTTTCATGAAAATCCTAAGGAATCTGGAGCAAGGAGGGCAAGTTACGGTGGCTCCTGTCCCCAGCCAGGAGCTGGAAGGTGGAGATGCTGCAGGACCATGCAAAGGCTGTCCCCATGCTGCCACCAGCAGCAACTGGCAACCCAACCACTAATAGGCTAATGCAGGGGCCATCAGAGTCGTTAACCCCAGTGCAGTCTAGTTAAATGCTTCACCTGTAGGCTATCTGTGGCTTCAAGGAATTTCAGTTCAGTAATGTCCTGACAGTTTGAAATATTTGGCACTGACAGCAGTGCTGCTAGCTGGGGAAATACAGCAAGCACCCAGAGGTTTGCAGCAGATAAAAATGGAGATAAAATCACCAGAGAATAATTGAAGCTGATCAGGAAGAGCAAGAATGAACATCCCCCCTCCCCCCTTAAATAAATCAGTGCTAAATGCTACATTTCAGGGTTTATGCCTGCAAGAAATATGGCAGCTGCAGAAGGGAGCTCTGAAGAGGCCTTTAATGGAAAGAATTAAATCTGCTCTCAAATCCCGCAAGTAGAATAGCCAATGCTGTTAACAGTCGGCTCCGAGACTGCCCTAAAAGTGGTGGGATTAAATAAAAAAAAAACCCTGTATTTGGGGAAGTTTTTTACTAACTTTTGGTTTCTGAGTTGTTAAAGTACCTTCAAGTCACACTAAGACTAGAGGGAAAAATGTGAGCGCTAGAAAAAGCAGCGATATTCTGGAGGACCTCAAACTATGCGCCTTGAAGAAAAACAACAACCACTCTCTGAAATTCCTAGTACAACCCTGAGAATGGGTGCTGTTGCTGAGAAGAAATGTGGGCCACCCTTATCTCACAGAAACAGGCAAAGACTCAAGCAATTCCTTGCTGTTGTTCTGGGTGTGGGAATCCCACAGTGCCTCTGTGCAGAGAGGGACACATCACTCCTCCCCTCCAAGGCATCCAGAGGTGGCGGCAGGGAGAGATGCCACATCGGCAGGATGCAGGTGGGAAAGAGATCTAGAGGACATTCTCAACTTGGTCAAAAACACACTTTTTTTTTTGGAAAGAGATCAACCTGTTTTCTGCCAGGAGGATTTAAAACAATCCAAGGTTTTTTTCCCAGATTATTGACAAAGTGTTCTCTAATGATATGTCAATTGACTTGGGGATTATATCTGCTGGGCAGTTTAGTCCTGACATTGCTTCCTACACTCTGATGAGTGTTGTGCTTTCCATGAACCTTGGTGTCTGAGGCCACCAGAAGCTTTGTACCATGTTCATGAAGTGGAGAAGCAATGAGGACTCACCAGCACCAGCTAAGGCTCTTCCAAAATGCTTATTCCTCACCTCCCCACCATCACTTCATGCTAGAGAGGAGCTGTAGGAAAGTAAGATGAGAGGGAGGTGCTGGTAAAGAAACTACATGAAAAATTGAGGTGGTTCCTCTTTTCACCAGCCGTCAGGGACACGACTGTCAGCATCTGTAGCTGCTCCTTGCCTTCTCGGGTGTGAGCAGACGCCCACCATCTGTTTTGGCACCTGTGTGCAAAGAGCACAACCGTAGACAACATTTAGAAATTGGTGTCCAACATTAAGGGTCTTTATCGACTGCTTGGAGCATTCATTTCAAGGAGGGCACAGAGTATATCCACAACACAAGCCGTGAGACCTTGAAAGGCAGAAATGCAGCCCTCCTGCCTAGTTCTTTGTAGGCAGAGAATATTTTTTTGGGTTATAGAGAAGGTAGGACTGTCTCATGGGGAGTTATGGAAACTGGAAAAAACCTTTCAATTGAATTTTGTGCCATTGACATTTAACTGCCTGCATGTTGTTGAAAAGAAAAAATCTTTTTTTTTTTTTTAATGCAGATTCTTAGCTGCAAAAGGTTGTGTGTCACTTAACTGAGCATCCGGAGCCCTGGTAGGGGGAGTGCTAGGTTGGTTTGCTGCTAACGGGCACGTATGGATGCAGCTGTGCTAGCTGGTCCAGAACTAAATGCTCTGTCATAATGTTGTATAAAAAAAAAACAAAAACATTCTGCAAACAAAGTCACTGTCATTGGAACAAACAGAAATGATACGGTAGTCTAAACTGTACGTAAGATGAAGTCATTAATTATTTAATGCCTCTAGGAACAGGGAGCAAAACTACCGGCATGTCTGTTGTAAAAACTGCTTACATACTAGAGCTACACACAAGCCAACTGCAGTCTGCATGGACTGATGGTCTTTGGGAGCCAAATCTATTTGTTTTGCTGTTTGCCCAGTCACTTCGAACCCTAATTTGCACTTTGAGCTGGTAAATATTCCAGTGAGCTGACACACAAAGACTGTGGAGGTATATTCAAGTCACAGACAAGTCTAAGAAAATGGCAATCTGCTGGTGGAAGATTAGAGCGTAGAGAAAGGAACAGGTTTGCAAGTAGGAGTCTGGTGCTCTCTTGCAGGGATCGACAACTAACCCCTGTTGTTCAGGCACAGGAATGGGTGTAAATGCACTAGAACATTGATGCTCCCACCCTTTCATCCCAGAAGATGAAGATGTGGGTTGTGATGGCATTTCACACGTCACAGTCACCTCGTTGACTCTAGAAGACCACATATTCGTACTTGTCAGTAGATGGCACTCTTTCTATTGCCTGTCCATAAATACAGCCACGTCCCTTTTCCAGAGCTCCCTGTAAGGCTGAGGATGAGAGGGGAAACGAAGCTACCCTAGGGGACAGGCTTCCAGGGACATGTGGCCAGGGCTGCTGGAGTCAGGAAGGCAGAGGGACCAAGTGCAAATGGGAATCACCCTTCCCAGAGAGCAGTGCTGTTGTATCAGTTCATTCCTGTTGCTGGCAGCCCATGGGCTGTGTGGAAGAAGTGCCTCTTTTGGGACAGCACCTGTACTCCGGGGGTCTGTCATCCTCTCTCTTCTCTTGGAGTCTGATCTTGCCTCCAGCAGAGTCAAATGAGAGAGTTATGGTGTCTATAACACCTTGGGAGCTTAAGCAGAGGAATGAAGGCTCCCTGAAGGCAAGCAAAAAGTTCCAACCCTGCTCTGTGCCCATCGAGCCACATTGTGCTGGGCTGTTGTGATTTTACCCAAAGGAAAGACCACTAGATACCAGGAAGGTTCAAGGTCCCCAGGAGAGTCTCTACGCAGCATCTACCTGTGGTAGGATCTCCTTGCACTTGTGCTTAGGACTCCTTCCTCACCATGCTAGCCCAAGGATGTGAACTGAGCCAGACCTGTGGAGCCATGCACACCTGTCCTGCAGATCTCAAAATGATCATACAGGGCTTACGGTTGGACAGTGTCAAAGTGCCAGGTATCATCAGTGAGGCTATAAAATAAGATACTTTATTTACCTCTGTGTGCAAATAAGCTCAAATTAATCCCTCAACATTTTCTCCTCTGAGCTCCTTTCTGCTATTCTAAAACTATATAATTTGCTGTCAGCAGCTCCTTGATTTGTTTAGGCTCCACACCAGCATTACACTTGAAATTTATTTCAGGCTATTTGGTCATCATCACTTATACAGTGTGGATCTCTCCTCCTCACCTACAAGACTTTGAATTATACAGGATGTACAGCTTGCTGCTTCTGAGCACATAGCTCAGTTTGCATAGAGGAAAGGCGTGAGTTGTGCGCAAGTGGATAAAACAGAGCCCAGCGTCTTGGATTGCTTCCATGCCCTGTGGATTTATGATGCATGTCTAGCAATGACTCCCAGATGGGTCTATGGACTGCATTGTAACATGTTCTCTTAGCGTTCAGATTTACTGCTCCACATTAAAATAGTCAGCCTCTTAATTGGAGATAGCATCCTGGGATTAAAGCCTGAAACAATTATGGAATTGTTATAAAACTTCTTTAAATAGTCCTAGTTATTACCTAACATTTCTTTGTTAGGTAATGACTAGCTACAATGATTCTGCCTTCGTTTTCAGACCTCATAGTTAATGACCTCAAAACAGGTGAGGCTGCGGCTCCGTGAGATATGGGAGTTTCAACGTAATCGCTTTGCACTCAGCAGCCATTAGGTCAACAGAGCTTTACTAACACACTGTGTGTTTACACAGCTCCCAACTGTTCAAAAAGCCAAAGGAGGATCACAAGTCTATCTTCAAGCCAAAGGGGAAAAGGATTGACACAGGGTTGTAATCATCAGTGTCTGGAAAAAAGCCTTCTCATCTGATTTTAAGCATGTTCAAACAAGATGTGACTCTTTGTACAACAGGGGCGCAGGGAAGGTGGGCAAATGCCATTCTTGTGGTTTAATTAAGGACCTCAATGAGGATCTAACAAATGCAATGTGAGTTGTGCCTAGTGAGTCTGGCATGTGTGTCAGGAGGGAGGGAGGGAAGGGAAGGAGGGGGGATACCGGGGAGGGTGGAAAGGGTGTGAGATGTGAAGGACGGTGTGTGGCAGCTGTTCACAGCAAATACTATTCTAGCTTATGGCTATGTGTTCCAGCCCTGTTGGAAAATTACATCTAAATAACAGATCACGAAAGAGCAACCCTGACAAGGCCTGTAATTTAGTCCCAAGAGGAAATTCTTCATTCATCAACTGTACAAGAGACTAAATTAGTTCTCTGCTGGATGAGGCTTTGCTGACAGTTTGCTCCTTGGGTCAGCTCTACCTTCAGAGAAAGTCCCATTGGGGAGCCACTCCTGCCAAGGACAAACCTGCTCCTGGCCCATTGGTCTGAGAGGGATGCCACTCTCCAAGCCCAGGGCAAGGGCTTTGTTCTCACTTGTGTTTTGGGGATTGTAGGGAGTGACTGTCTGAGGTTGTTGGATGAGAAGGTTGCAGTGAGGGTGAGAAAGTTTTGCCCCAAGTTGGAGTGTCACCCAAAGGCAGCTCTCCCTTCCCATCAGAGCTCCTTGTGGTGGGCTGTGTTGTTTGGTTTAGAAGGACAAGGGAAGATGTTCTCCTGCTGTAGCAGGTCTGTCACTAGAAAGCTCTTACACAGCTCACTGCCTGTGCTGGTGTCAAGATCTCTCTGCTTTCTCATGCTGTCTGGACAGGGAGAGGGCACCCAAAGGGCTTCCTGGCTGGAACAGCTGTGCAACACAAACCTCCATAATCTATGGGGCTCCATTTCTATACATATGGATAGGCATATAGATGTGGGAGTGTTTCATTTTGTCATTGCAACAGCAAGTTTTTTAAAATGTTGAGTCAGTAGATTTCCTCTTAATGCTTCTTTTGCACACAAAAGCAAGTTTAGTTTAGTTTCTTCCTTTACAGCAACTATTGTTTTTCAGGTGCAGTTAGCAACTCCCATTTCCAAAGGCCTGGTGTGTGGGTGTGGGAGAATAAATCAAAGACATCCAGATTTGTAGGAGGTGTACTGGGCAGTTATAAGTACACCAAGTGTACTTTTTTTTCTCTTTGTGCTTTGAATCTGGTTCTGCCACTTTCACTCGTGCTAAGAAGTATCATCCTTGAAGAGACATCCTGTCTGAATTGCGAACTCATGAAAGCACCATGGAAAGTCAGAAAGTCTTCAGGATCAGACCCGAATTGTAACCATATTACAAAAGGACAGAATACATAAGTGCAAGAGGACTAGCAGTATCTACTCAGATACCTCTGAAATGCTATCCCTGTATTAAGTTCCCTGTGTTTAGAGACATTCTGCTATTTTAATTTAAATCACGAGCTAGTTTGCATGTTCTAAACTTTATTCTTGATAACACTTTCTTCATCTTTATCTATAATGCCTGGTACTTCCACCCAGTATCTTCTTTAACCTATTGATCAGTTCCAGGTGTTTTCAGGATAATAGCAAAATACCTTATCATTATGGATGATTTCTGCCAGCCTGTGTTTTATTTATGTCTGGAAATACAGGCACTCCTATCCACTTAGAAACAAGGTGGTTAACTGCATGCAGTTATTCTTATAGCTATGGAATCCTGTTTTGATGGTCTCTCAGTATTTGTTCAGAGTGATTTTCTGTAGCAATGCATCTTCCAGGTTAGTTATATACAAATGCATTGCCTTTTGGTTTGTTTTGTTTTCTTTTTTTCTTTCTTTTTAGTTTCACTGAATGGTTGGTTTGGTTTTTTTTTTTCCTTGTGTTAAGGGATGGAAAATGCATATGAGGTTCTCCCCACCCCCTTTCACTCTTCAGAGGAATGTTCCTGTTGCATGACCCTTTATTTGCCATACTTACAAATGAAACACCCCTACACTTTTCAGACTCTCAACAGAAACTTCTCTGCTGCTTGTCATTTCATTCCTCCTTCCTGAACCCCACACCTTCTCCTGAATTTGTTACTTACTCTTCTTCAGAGATAAGTGTACATTAGCAAATACAGTGAACTGTTTCACCTTTGGTTTGAGAGGTAAATTGATATTTAAGGCCTTGTAGGATATTTTCCTTTAGAAGGAGAAATGGATGACACAAGCCAGGTATGCACCTTGACACAACCTGTTTATTTGCAAAGAATGCTCATGACGACCTGAGCCTCAAACACAACAGGAGCAAACAGTGGAAAGTCCTGTTGCTCGTAACATTCAAGTCTGTTCTGCCAATCATTTCTGAGCCGCAGGGAGCTCTGTTGCTCTGCAGCCCATCATCTGTTGGGTTTACTCCTTTCTCTGCCACACACCCACTCCTTGATCTTGCCAAGCAGTACTCGCACCCATTCAGCAGCAGTCAGGGTAACTACCTGTGCCCAAAGATTTGTCTCCAGATCCGACCTTGGCAGGGATGGTGGCTCCTATTGTTTCCAGCTACCTCCCTACATAAATGACTTTCTCCTTTCACACACACAAAAAGAGACATCTGACACCCGCTGGCTTTGTGCAAAGCTGTTATTTGCTAGAGACCAATGACCCAGTTGAAGGCAACCATTAACTCCTTTTACATTAAAGAAACTCCATTACTAGAATAAAGAATATGAATATGTTTAGACTGGTTTCTGTCACATCCTTCTACTTAATACTTTATTTACCTCTTTGGCTCACTATACCAGGTATGGAGATTTTTCTTTCAGCTGTTTAAGCTTAGTTCTCCCTGGCCACAGGCAATGACAGGTAATGTATATGCCAAATGGAAGTATGAGTAATTTTCCATTGTACTTTTTAGTAAGCATTACCTACACTTGTCATCAGTGATTTTTGTCTTCCCATTCACCTGCTCGTCCCAGGCTGTTACGAGTTTCCCTGTGCTCTTCACTGGTATTAATGATGTTAAATTTTGTTATCTCAGTGTTGGCCCATTTTCTGTATTATGTGTTTTCTGTGGAGAAGGCATGTCTGTATGAAAATGCACTAGCTTTACCTGGAGGTCCATTTCTGAACAAAGTCATTTATAGGACTGTCCTCCCTCAGGCTGAGGCTAAGCCCAGGGCTCTGCTGATGTGTAAGGAGCTGTGTAATGGGACTTTTTCTCTGCTCAGGTAGCAGAAGAAATCTGTTTTGTTTGTGTAGTCTGAGACAACAGAGGTGACGTCTCAGGAGGCAGGAGGTGTCCAGCTCAACTCTGCAGCCCAGTCACTCTGCAAGACTTTGTAAAGCCCCACTGCAGTTTCTCAGCCCGTTCCCACTTCTCTGTCTCATGGGGTTGTTCTGAGGGTTAACCATCAAAGACACATCATTTCTCTTTTGTACTAAAAGAAAGACTGTTCATTATTTCTACATGAAAGAGCCCTAACTGGAACAAAAGTGACCTATATGGAGCTCTATGGTAGTATTGCAGCACTGTGGATAAGTTACAGTGTCTGTTTAATGCTTGACAGATATTATAATGCTTGCTAAATGCAAGGCATTATTGTTGCTACCAAATGAGATGGCAACAAACCCTCCTGTGTCCTCAAAGTTGCATTGTTTTTGTATTGTCTCATACCTGGCAAATCTAACTGTGGTACCTTATGTTGCTTTCTTTTTTTTTTCTGAAAGTAGTGGTTGGACTATGAAAAATGTAGTGGTTTCAGCTGAAGGTCAGGCAGCCCACAAAGCAGTGAGAGAGTGCTTCTCAGATTCAGTTCTTCACCACATTTATTGCACTGAACTCACTTTCACTTTTGCATTGGCCATTCAGGAGAAAATGAATATCCCGTTTCATAAAACAGCAATCAAGAGCACAATTTTCACCTCCCTCTTAGAGTTACTTGATAGAGTAATAGGGTGCAACAACATTTTCATGGGGTATTAAAGTGAAATGGTAAAAGTATGCTTTACTTTTCAAGGAACTGAGTCCTGGGATGCTGAGACTCATGCTGAAGGTCACATACCTTCTTGTCATGGGGCTGAGACCAGATCCTCCTAAGTATTGACCTCTGCTCTCAGCATAAGTGCACTCTTCCTTTCAAGACGGGAGCTGGTGAAAGCTGATCTCACACATCCAGGTGAAATTATTACCTAGCAGCTCCTTGGAAACATGAGTTATTCCTCTTGCTGGGAACAACTGAGGGTAAGACCTGGATTTCATGTTGTTCTTTTGGTGTTAAATTAAAAAAAAAAAAAAAAAAAAAAGAGGCCAAAACTGGTAAACTGTTAAGACTGCTGACTCATAACCATACCCACTACATGGCTAGCAACTTTAATCTCAAATTGCTTTACAGTGTGGACCAGAGGTTGTCCTCAAGCTGAAAAGTAAGCACTGCTTGCTAATGGATAAAGCAATACCAATAACACCACTGTCCCCAGAGCTCTATAGCAAGTCTCATCACTGTATGTGTTGCTAGCAGCCAAAGCAGCAGCAGCCACACGTCTGCCATCCAAAGCCAAGAGATGAGCTCTGCAGGGTTGCCTCAGTGACTATCTCTGCATTGGCACATTATGTCATGGGTAAAGTAAGCACTGCTTGCTAATGGATAAAGCAATACCAATAACACCACTGTCCCCAGAGCTCTATAGCAAGTCTCATCACTGTATGTGTTGCTAGCAGCCAAAGCAGCAGCAGCCACACGTCTGCCATCCAAAGCCAAGAGATGAGCTCTGCAGGGTTGCCTCAGTGACTATCTCTGCATTGGCACATTATGTCATGGTATGGCTTCATCTCAGGTTTTCCTTATTTGTGCAAAGAGTGACAGCCTCCTGGAGTGTAATCTACTTTATAAAGGCTAAAAAGTGCCCAGCTGGTGTCAGCTCTGAGTCCGGGCCAAGAGGGAGTTCATGAACTGATGAGCTTGTAACTGGCCCCAAAGCCTGTAAAAATGCTGTGCAAAAACACAGTCTGGAAGGTCCTTCCTAGCAGTACAACCACATTTCACCATTAGATGACTAATATGTCTTTTGCCTTCTTCCTCTTCTTTTTATCCCAGGACACTGCTACATTTTTGGTTGATTTTTTTAAAAAGGCGGCAAGTCAAATCCCTAAGGTGACATTTCTGGCTTCAAGCTAAAAAATGATCATCTGGGATACATGTACAACACTTTAGGGACTTGGGTAGATGTAGTCACATTTGGTTATTTATGTCTGGAAGAGTGCACTGTCTCATAAGGAGTTCTCCAAAGGGTTACAGAAGAGGGGATGCTCCTGAGGAGCTTATAGTCCAGGCACACCAGGTGGACTGCAGCACATTAATGTTGTTTAAAACGTGCTGGAATAGGCAGTAATGAAAGTCTGTGACAGTGGGAATTTGGAGAAAGATTTTCTTTCCTTGCTTCTGATGATGTGATTGCAGCCTTTTCTTTAAAAAATCTGAACATATGCAATAGTTGCAAAGGATAAAAAGGAATCTGTTGCCTTCCAGCTCAGACTGAAAGTTTCACTGGGCAGCACTTACAGTATCTAAATCTGTGAGAGCTCACTTCAGCTTCTGGGTGGTAAAACAACACATACATTATTTCCTGAAGGGGATCTGAATGGCTTATGGGGAATCAGGTGGGGAGGGACTAGAGGATTTCCAGTGTTTTGCTTAATTGGTCTTCCCATGCTCTTCTACCTCCCCCTTTTGCCGCACCACTGTAAATGTATGTAGTAAAAATAATAGTGATAACCAAGGTCATGTCTAGAATAGAAACGCTTTACAACATGTGCTATAACAGTAAAATGCTCCTTGCCTGAGCACAGCTAAACAAGGAAAGCTGTACTTTGTAGCAAAACCACCCTGCCACCCTCTTCAAGCACAAGAGGCTGCAGACCAGCTAACATGCCCCAGCCATGGCTGTTGTCTGTGTAGGGGATGGGGCAGTGACTCCCAACCTGGATGCTGACCTCCCTGCCTGGATTAGGGTGCTGCTGGGGTTTGGAAGTACCACTGTGCCTGAGACAGCCAAGCTGGGTTGCTCACGTCCTGGTCAATTGAATGATCACTGTGGCAAACAAATCCCCTGAGCAGCTTGAAAAAACATCTCAAGTAACTCATTCATTTTTTCAAGAGTTGCTATGACACAAACGCTGCCTTTAACTGTTGGGAATAAAGGAGGTAACCATATCTGCTTGCATATGAAAGACATAGACATTGTGAACTTATAATTGCATGCACTCATGTTTAGCATCATTATCTTCTCACATTTTATCTATTTTTTCCATGAGAGCTTGACTTACGGAGCCTTTCCACTGCCAAATCTGTAGCATTTGCATTAGAGCACTTTAACAAGACAGAAGTATGTGTCAGTATCTGCAGTTTGGATTGCAGTGACAGCTCTGGATGGATTGTGCTCTCCCAACTCCTTTTGTGATCCCATGTGGAAAAGAGTTATATATATGTATAATGCACTGCATGGATCAGCCACTGCTCTTTCTCAGCCAGGTCTCTGTTAAGCATCCTGGGGTATTTAGACACCCATCTCACTTTGATTTCAGGGAAGGAGGAGCCTCATTGTTTTGGAAGGACTTGCACCATGTCTCTCTTGTGAGCATGCTTCAGAAAGTTTATGTTCCACATGAGCATGTGGAGAAGCTGATATTTGTCAGAGTCCAGAGATAAGTCAGCTTTATTGCTGATTATCTCAGATTCACTTTTTAGAGGATGGATTACAGCTGTAAGATAGGGCAATAGTACTGCCAGTTGTTAAAACAAGAAGGGAGGGGAGAGGGCTGTTGGTCTTTTGGGGAGCAAGATAAGTTTCTTCTAGTCATGGCAATGATTCAAGAAGACTTTCCTATGCGCACTCTACTCATACGAATTTCCATGACTGCAAAGCAAAAAAGCTTTTTACATACAAAAAGGCAAAGGACAAGGTAAAAGTAGTCATTTTTAACTTGGTTCCCTTATTTCCAACATCATTGTGTAAATCCTGGCTAGATAAGCCTGTAATAACCATTCTCGTGTTTGCATGTGTGAATGCATATATGCACAATTCATATATTGATCCCCAGAGGTTTTGCTAAAGTATTGAAGGTTTACCACCAGATTGCTTGCTTTTGAAAGAATGAACTGGTGCACAAACTAGAATCTGCTCTCCATCCCAAAGACATAACTCATTGTGTAAACAGTTAAGAGGATAAGAGGAGATGGTGCTTGGATACCAATGCTATATGGCCCCATTGTTTGGGAATCAAGAAAGCTACCAAATGTAACTTTTCTCCCTTATCAGGCTAAAAATCAATGTTGAGATAACAGAAATTTCTAGCATCTGGCTAGTACTTTAAGCCTCTTCCAGAAAGAGGGTGTCAGAACACTGGAACAGGCTGCCCAGGGAGGTTGTGGAGTCTCCTTCTCTGGAGATGTTCAAAACCCACCTGGACGCCTTTCTATGTGATCTTGTTTAGGTTCCTGTTCCGGTAGGGGGACTGGACTAGATGATCTTTCAAGGTCCCTTCCAATCCCCAACATTCTGTGATTCTGTGAAAACAGATTTGGTTCTCATGTCTGTCTTTGCAACACACTATCTCTAACAAGGTAAATGAAATTAATTTGAGAACAAAATTTGGTCTCACTTCAAATGAAGTGGCAGAGCCTATGACAATAAAGGTGAAAATCTGGGTGTTTTTCAAGTTTGGGTATTTTTCAATTACTATTCTTTTCCTCATTATCATTTATGAGCTTATTAGTGCAACTTGGGGGAGGAAACCTGACTGTATAGTTTGAGATTGCATTCATTTCTTCACAGTGCCTGCAGAGAATCCATTCGTGTGTGTCAGCCAGGGATACAGTTGGCCAGGAGCCACCTCTATCAGAAGCCAAGAGAAAACATTTTTGGGGAGGAAAGTGTGCAACAGGCACACAAATGCTAACCCATCCCCAAAGCAGTAAAATGTAGATTTTATGCCCAGAAGAGACAAAAAATTTATGCCTTCAAAAGCTTTTGTTTACAATTTAAATACTTAGCATTTGTAGCCATTATATTTCTATAATATTCCCCTTTGTATCTGTTGTGTTTATTATTTTCCTATAGATAGAGGGGGTTTTTTTATTTTTCACTGCATTCATGACGGCAGCATAATCTTGTGGTGAAGAGCGGCACTATCTAGATTTGTGTTCTGTGGAAAAGTATTCCTTTCATGTTGCAAGCTCTTTGTTCGTGCCATACAAAAAAGGATAAATACTTGTTCCAGCCTACTTTCCCTGTACTGCTCCTTATTTTATGAGTTTACATTATCTTCTCTTATTCATCTTCTCATTCATATTTGCTCTACCTAGGAAGTTATAGGTATTTGACTTTGCTGGTATATGAAAAGCTACTACACAGCCCTCTTAGAGTAGATGCAGAATGCATTCCAAGATCTCTTTTTTTTCTCTGTCTGGAATAAGTTATGCCAATATAAAGCAATTAAATAGTTTTAGGAGTTAAGTTTTAAAGTGTGAATCAGTTTTAAGAGAAATTATAGCAAATCTTTTCAGGTTTTCTTGATGTTATCTTCATAACTGTAGAAATAGAAAACCTCCTTTTAGCCAACAGAAGTAGGAATATCTATTTCTGCTACCAGAACCGCAGGACAATGCTATCATCTAGGCTGAAAAAGAGAGATATACATGAATCTCAGACCATACTTGTGAAAACAGAAATAGTATAAATTAAATTGAGTTAATTTTATGTTTTAGAAAGTCAAGATTTTTAGTAAAACTTCTATTTGCACTTGGACTCACAGGTAATGCTTCATTAGTTTTAATTGCAATAATAACCAACGCATGTACACTTATGTATATGCATGGGTTGCACACATACATGTGCCTCAAAAGTGTGCCTAGTTTTGAAAGTTTTTTAAAGACTTTCCATATAGACATTGCAACAGAATAAATCTAAAAGATGCACAAAAGCAGCAATCATTAATAAGCACTATCGACAATGAACATGCTTCTTCATGAGCTCTGCGGTGTCCACAGCTTACAGGAGATACTAATGAACCTTATCTTTGCGTGAGATAATGGTTAGGACCAAACAGGGAAGGTGGAGGGGAATTTGACCACCCACAGAACAAACACCATTATCAAAGTGCAACTTATGCCCCAAGGCAAACTTACTTGCCAGAGTGACATTTCTTCTTGGCATTTCATCTGCTTTGTTAGGTGAGGATCCAGGAGAAGGGGAGGGAGAAAAGGAGGGGTGGGGGAGAATAGCCCAACTGACATCTCAAATAAGTAAATAACCTCTGCAGGAAGGCAGCCTGTGTGGTGTTTCCACTTGTGATGTGTAATTCACGTGCCACTTGATGCAGGTTGCACAGAGTGGAGTGGGGAGGAAGGCAAGCAAGGCACTGTCCCCATCCTTGGAGTGGGCTGAGGAGGCTTTCAGCAGAGCCGGAAATCAGGGATCAGCCTTGTCAGGTCATATCTCATCAACAGCAAGGAATGGCAAACCCAGGGATTTCTTTCCCACTCAAGGTGCTGTTGGTTCCTCTGCTCTTGGAACATGAAATCAGCTCAATTGAGTGAAAAAGCAACATGTCCTTGTGCTGCAAAAGGCCAGGTTTCAGTCACCCACGACTACTTCTTGCATAAACAGAGAAGTCAGAGTTGAGAAGTGCTAGCTGCTTCAGGGGGAGGAAAAATGAATGCTTCAATCTCTCTTGGAGGTCCCATAGAATTACGAGAGCATTTTGTTTCCCTGTACATGTTCAAAAGGAACGAATGCTTGTTTGTACCAGCCTAGGAATCTGCCTCTATCTTACAATATCTCTTGAGACAATACGTGCTCTTATGAAGCAAAATATTTGTGATCAGTTACCCATAACAGTGCAGAAGATGGAGATAAAACAAGGTATGGTTCCTCACTTCTGTCTCAGAAATAGTTATCTAGACATAGCACTGTCATCTTCTCCATGAGACCCAGTCAGCTGCCAGGTCCATTGGGTATGGGATTTTCCTGCCTTAACTCCCATGAGACTGCAAAAAACTGATAGCAAACATATACCAGTAGAAAAAAAGGTATCATTTTTTCTGTGCTAACAGATAAGAAGGAAAATGAGGCTTAAACTCTCAAAACACCATCAAAACAAATGTGAAATTAGGGTTACACACAAGATTACTTGGAGGTATGTTTTGTCTTAAACATAAGAGTATTAATTGCTGTATGAGCAGCAATTAGGCTCAGCGCAGGTGAATCTCAAGATATTCTGCAGGAAATGTGCCCAGTGGCAGTACAGTACTCTTGCCACTCACATTATTTCTACTAAAATAGTGCCCTGTCAACTGCAGCTTCACAGGAAGAGTGGTAGTTATGCAGCACTGAAGAAAGTAAAACCATGATATATTGGTCTGAAAGAAAGTGGACTGGGAATAGCCAGTTTATGTGCTTGGTACTACATCTGGCGTCTGCCTTTGGTTCCTCCATGCTGCTTGTAGACATGTAGGTGTTTGCCCACTCCATTGTTATGGGTTTCAATAATGTGTGAATATCAAATCAAACTGAAATTTCTAGTGCATCTCATTGCCTTTGAACTCAAAAGTTCTACCATCATTCAGTTGCTTATAATATTACGTTAATGTTAAATTAAACAGCTGCAGCAGTATTTTAGTGGGATGTAATTCTGTTCTTTACCTTCCTGAGTTTCTCTGCCCCACAGCGATGTGCTGCCATAGCAGTCAGCTCATGGATTTGGACCCCAGTGATTACTTTAAAACAGGATGTAGTCCGTATCCGAGAGGTCTTCCACTGGGCCGTGCCATGCCCGTGCCATGCTCTGTGAAGTGTCATGACACTTGGTACATTGTTGTAGGCAGTTGCTCACAAGTGGGGCTTATTGAAGTATTTGTAGTGGAAGTTACTGAAAACTGAGTCCCCTTCATGGATTCATGCAGTTGTCATGAATGGTTCTTCACTCTAGGAAGTGTTCATGGTATTCAAAGTTCAGGAATTATCGTCTCAATCTTGTTTATAGTCCTGTTCTGTGACAGTTTTAGAGGTGCTCAAAATTACCTTTATTAGGCAATAGTTTTAAAAACTTGTAGCTTTCAATGTTTGCTTTCTTTCTATGAAGCAAAAATGTGCTTATAAAATACTTTCGAGCTTTCCTAAACATTCTCATCTGATTCTAGTTGTTTTCCATTAATTCTTTCACAAATTCTATTTGTTGTCCATAGTAATGGTCAAACTGTTTTCCACCGGGAATATGACCCATATGGATTTGAAACAAGAAAATTACTACTCATCCTTATGCAAAAAATCTTACTTTTATCAAACAAAACAACAAATGCCACTAGCATTTTGTCACAGCTATTAAACAGAAATACCCAGTAAATGAACATACCAATTAATGTATAAAATGTTTTTGACATGGAAATAAGAATAATCATCAAGGAATTTGCTGAAGTAGGTAGTACCAGCAAAGACTGTATCCTACTGCTAGTTGTTTTAAAAATGTTGAATAAGTTCTCATGTAGGAGGAATAAGCTTCATTTGTTACATCTGTTAGATATTTTACAGCCTCCACTATCCCAATAGCTGCAAGTGTATTATAGTTTAAGGAAAAAACATACTTTCACTGGACAGCTTTCAAATTAATCTTGACTGCAAGGAAATTGGACTTGTTGCATTTCTGCCATTCTTCACCTTTGAAAGGCAACAATGAGAATATAATGAAACTGTCTTAATCTCTCTAATTAAACATCTTGTGACCAAACAAGAGGGGGGCAGGAGTGGAAATACCCAACCCAGTTAGATAATTGCTGATAATCACAAAGCTGCTCTCGGTGCTTGAAAAACTGCAGGCTGAGGGCTTAATAGCTGCGCAGCGGCCTGGGGCTGCCCAGGACCAGTTATCTCATCTGCATTCTGCAGCCTTGCGCGAGGGTGAAGGGGAACCACCACCCTGCGTGCAGAAACACAGCCCTGCAGATAGATAACGAGGTATTTGCCAGCCAAAGAGAAGCCTTTGTACAAGAGCTGTGGGAGCACAGGAAGGTTGGGACATGCTTGTGTTGCCCGCTCTACTGTTGACCACCCATGGGGCTGCCAAAGGTCTCTGTGGGCTGCACTGTACATTAGGGACAGGGTGCTCAGCTGTAACAGTCTCTCATTTTTAGGTCCAGAGGTAAGTTTTGCAGACAGGCTGGAAAGCTACGCTTACAAATTATCACATCTACAGGAATTTGGATGGCTGACACACTGTAGTGGTTTCCCAAGAAAGGTAAATGTATTTGGGATGCGTTTGTAGCCTGTTTGCAATGTGCCACATGGCTCTCCAGAATGGCGTAGAGGATTAATAAATCTGTTTGTGCCTTGCAGCCAGCAGAGCTGCTGTACCAGATAAAGAGCAAAATAGTAGTGTCCACTATATATCATTAGAGTGAAGAAGCAAATAAGTGAAAATATCTTAAGTGCCCCCCTGAAGAAATGACTGAGGACACCTGACTGATCTAAGTAATTTGTAGTTTTACCCAAATTGTTAAGATCTTCAGGATGGGGAGAGTACCCTCACGTAAGGTAGGAGTAACTTAGAAGTTATTTACAGACATTCTGTAAATAAATACAGAAAATTACTCTAGATTTATATCTTCTTTTTCATAAATATCTTCCTATTTTCCATAATTCTGTAGCAGTCACATTAGGAGGAAACCCAGTTGTCCAGGACTCTTCTGCCATCCCCTCTAAACATCTTTACGAATCCTGAAGCAGAGCTGCTAAACTACGCAGAGCTGAGTGCCAAAAATATTCTTGTTTTGCACACTGAATTAAGAAACTGAGAGAAGGTGCTGTTGGTGGGTCATTCAGGCACTGCTGATGCCATTCCCTGTACAGCAGTGACACAGATGTCCAAATGCTGCCGTTGTCACCAATCAGTTGACCTGAGCAAGACAGGTATGACCATTTTGGGGAGCAGCTTTCTGCAGGGACTTTTTCCCAGTGGTTTTTCTCCAAAGGTCAGACATCAATAGTTCCTCCTTATTCTTCTTCATCCTTCTTATCCTCCTGTAAACTGTAGGCTCACCAAGGCAGGTTGGTGACTTGTCAGCCATATTATTTGAAATGAGAAGAAGAATTTTAAGAAAGCCAGTAATAATCCCTTCTCCATAATTCCTGACCATTTCTGGTGAGTCTGTGGCATTGAATGAGATATCATTGATCCTGGTGAGGGAAGGAAAAACATTGTCCTCTTCAGAGTGGTATTGTAGCTGCGATAGTGAGGCAGGTCTAACCTTTCGTATAAATAAATGTGGTTGTTAAGTAGATCCCTCTTACTATGTTAGGCTGTTAAATACCACAGAAACAACAGTAAGTGGTGTTAGAGAAGAAGAGAAAGTACCAAAAGTAATAATAAGGGAGGTTTTTTTGTTTTCCAGAATAAATCGTTTTCATGGCACAATTGGCTCTGAATATTCTGTACATCTCAGAGACATTTCATTGACTCCTTTATCTGCAGAACTCCTTTAAGGTTGAACAATGCAGAACTAATTTTGATGACTCAGAAGCATAAAAATTGTTATTTTAAGTGCCAAAAAGGTATTTTCCCTGTGGATTTTCTAGCACCAAGGCAACATTCTGAATGTTTTGGCTGCTACTTTGTCTGACAATGTAAACAGACAGGAATAATTTAATGATTAACTTGTTATCCCTGATGCATGCCTTGATGTCTCATCTTGTTATTAACAGTTTGTCCATGTTTTGAAATATATATAATATGAAGCAGAGCTGATTTTACTCTGGAATGCTCTTTAATGCCATTCCACAACTTTTTCCACCTTTGCTTGGTCAGCAAAGACGCTCTCTATTAACATCCCAGCAACTCTCTCCGGCACTTTCAGCAGTATAAAATTCAACCCGCTAATAAGAAACTGTTAATCAAAGAATGTTGAATATGTGTGTAAGTCCATCCTTATTCGGCTTACTATTTAAGCATATGCTTAACTTGGTATGCACTTGCTAATTTTGCTTAAAGCAGCCAGACTCTATTTTGCTGGTTGGGTCTTTGAAATATTTCCTGAAACCATATCGTGTTTCTGTCACCTTTAATAATTACCTGTCTATCATTGCCGCTTCCACACACATTCCTCCTTGGAAAGCCTTTTGCAGAAGACTGCAGCCTGATATAAGATCTTGTCAAAATCACATTTGTCTTTGAGTGTGAGTGCCGCCTTGTTTTCCATACAAACTGAAATGTCAAAAAATAAAGAACACTTTTGCCATCAAGGAGAATTTTAAATTAACTTTCACCCAAAATTTCAGCATGATAATAATATTATGTGCTGGGTTGTTGGTTTTTTTTCACGTCACACTTAAGAGATTATGTGTGTGCTGCCTGTGAAACACTGAGACCATTTCATATAATATTCATTCATTGCATTAGCATCCCAACAGCTAACTGGATAGGCAGCATTAACAGAGCTTACACTGTGAGTGACCCCAAAGAGCAGGAAAATCCTGAGAATCTCTTTTCCCAGTCCTTGGAAAAAAAAAATTGAAAAATGCATCCTCCACTGGTATTGTATGAATTGATGCATCTGAAAGCAATCAGTACGTGAAAAATGGAAACTCTGGCATTAAAACAAGCAATAAAATAGTCATAAAAGCCGTAATAGGCAAAGCCCTAACATACACATACATTTCCAGAAGATGGTGGTGTTAGCAATTTCTGCATGTGCTGCATTATCCTCCAGCACAGAATTGCCCTGGTCCTGACATCAGCTTTCTCACTTTACTTGAATTCAAACTGGTGAAACAAATAATAGTAGCATGATTATTAGCACATTTCCTCCAGAAGCCACTAATAAAAAGATGCTTTCCCTGACATTTCCATTCTACACCAACTGACTTCACAACTGTTACAATAAGTCAGGCAAGTAAAATGAAAAAGAAATTACTCAGCTTGATTTAATTCCTATCTGGCAACTGCCAGGCAATGAAAAAAAATTAAAAACATAGAAAGATAAACACCACTGAAGAGTTGAGAACATGCAGCATCTTCTCTCCAAACACATTGTGATATCAGTATCAGTTATCAAAGCAGCGCCTGCTCTTATTTTGTGAAACTTCAGCTAAGTCCTTCTCATATACTCTTAGGAATTCCCCTTTACTTTGGATTCCTAATAATTTGGAATAAAAATGTGTCTTTTGTGCATCTGCTAAATTCCTTAACAGAGAAGACAAGGCACTGTATTTCCTTCCCATGTGCAGACAGTAGCACTGTGTTTTGGGGGTGGGAAGTGGGTCTGGCAGAGGGAAACCAGTCTGCCTAGGGAGGACGCAGAATGCCTTCATTTTATTTTCTCTTGTCTCCATTACAGAAAATTCAAAGTAAGAGAGGAAACGACACAGGCAGCAAGTACCAGCCCCTCCATCCACAAGTATCATTATCAGTAATTGAAAAAAAATGCATATAAATGTGCATATATTTATGTTTGCAAAGTTTGTCCAAACACCCTTGATTGGGAAGTAAGAGTCTCGTACTCCCAAAGCACTTTTTTGTGGCAGATATTGACATGTGCTGCAGAAATGTGCAATCACTAAAACTATCTCGATTTAGGATGAAATGTGGTCTCAGCTACCTTTTGGCAAGGAACCACCGGAGACCTGGTCTATTTTAAAGGTCTTTAAAGGCACTTCAGCTTTGTGGGAACTTTAAAGGAATGTAAACTGTGCAGGAATTGTGGAAAACCACACTCGGTGCATCTTCTTCAGACACACGCTGTCTTCTCCAGCATCAGGCTTGCACCTATTGATACACGTAGTATCTCTGATGGCGTTCCTCATCCTTCTTGCCTGGCTTAGGAAGTCCCTGCTCTGTCTGGGAGAGGGAGCTGGGGTGTCAGCTGGATGCAAAGCCCCTCTCTGGGCCCAAAGGGCTGGGCAGAGAAGAGAGGTGCTAAATGTGACCCGGTACCGATTATCTTTGACTGAACTGCTCTTCTCTCCGCAGGTGGGAAGACAGTCTGTCACAGACAAAGCCCGATGAAAATGCATCTGGGGTAGCTGAGTGTTTGTATTGCATTAGCTTCTGGCACAGCCTCTACTGTATTTATTCTTCCACCCACCTACCTTCCACAGAATAGGGATGTATGCAGTCACTGATCTTATCACCACCACGCTTTGATCCAGCTGGGATGTTAGGGCCTTTGGGAATTCCCCATGTTTGATAATTCCTGATAGTTACTTTTAAGAAAATACCAGCTGAAGGATGGGGAGGGATTCTTCAAATTCCAGAAAGTGAGTGAATGGTGGAATTTATCAGGCATCCGAGCCAGATTTCCTTGGAAAGGACAAATTTATTTTGAAGTGTCACATTTTCATTGTATTCAGCAAGCAGTATCACTTAAGGCCAAAGACACCCAGTCAAACAGGACATTACTCGCATTTTTAATAAGCATAGGAGCCAGCCCTGATAAAAACATTATGAGACATATCTAAACTATGACTAGCTAAGGACCTGGTTTATCCCAAATGGTAATTCATTACCCCTTTATTTTTAGCTTTCAAAAATACAACCTCAAGAGAAAGTTGACCCCAGGAAAATCTATTTGAGGAATGTGTGCAGCCCTAATCCCAGCTGTGACTGTCTAACCACCTTTATTGTATTTTTCTTACACCACCACCCCCACCCATGCAAGGTAGAGCTCAGCCATTACCCCTACTTTATGAAGAGCAAATTGAAAAACACTCATGCGTCTCACTCTCATTAATATCTAAATTGTGGTGGTAAAGTGACTTTCCCAAGGTTGAGGAGGAAGTTTGTGGCAGAAGCAGCTCATGAGACCAGGTACCCAGTGTGCTCTGTGCCTGTCCAAACCCAGAGGTAATTTTCTCCTTCTAGGGTGTGGCTTCCCACCCCCTGGTAGCAGCCAGGTTCGGGGCTGTCAGAAGGTGTGTGTGTGTTTGTTTGTTTTTCCATGAGTGGCATCAGGAGAAAATATCCATCATCTCCTGAGACCAGAGACATTCCTGAGTGAAAGTGTGGGCGGCTGCAATGTCATGCTGTGGCTCTGGGGAGGTGTTTGCTGTGGGTTGTATTGAGGCTGTGTCCAGCTGGTCCCATGGCAGGTTTGGGCTTGCAGATGTGCAGTATCTCACTGTGGTTTTGTCTGGCTCTTTGGGGGGCGGGGGGGGAAGAAAAGAAAAAAAAAAAAATCAGCTCTATGGCTGCTTGTTGTGTTGATTTTGTTGGATAGACACTTAAGCCCCAGATGGACTAATTCAGAAGATTTAAGACCCGAGAGGATCATTAGGAAATCTGTCCTGACTACCTAAGAAACACTCTGCCCTGTAACTCCTGGGAGAAGTTTCTGGTGACAGGGGTACCTTTGGCTTTGTGTCCTCCTGCTTGCCTTCATGCTCCTGGCTGCATTGTGGACATTCCTACATCCTGGAATGTGGGAATAAATTGGATTTATTCTGAGAAAGGCAACGTGCTATGGGGAAATAAGAAATATGGAAGAGTTGATTAAATACCACACACAAGGAAAAAAAAATACTGTTAATTTTAAAGGGCTCTTTTTCATGTCTGTTTTACTTTTGTTACCATAGAGTAACACGTTGGGGAGCATTTAGTGCTGGTCTAAAGGCTTACCTGAGAGTCAGTGCTTGTTTTAGGAGAGATTAAATTTCAAGCTATTGAAAATATTTATTCCTTCATACACAGCAAACAAAATAGGGGTTAGAGACCCATCAGAGGGAAAGATCAAGTGGTAGTAAAGCAGGATGGAAGGATAGGTTTGTACAAGTCATTTGGTGGTCAAAGTCATACCAGGTGGCAATAACTGGAATATTTGCCTTTGGTATTTTGGTTATATTCACCATCAGCTCCTGCCTCACCTAGGAAATATGTCTGAGAAACTCCTTCTTCCCACCAGGGAGCAAACACCCATAGTCCTGTTCATTAATGAAAAGAAAACAGAACTGTTTCACTTTGTGTACATATATTCCCACGCAATTTAAGCATTACCTGTTTATAATTGCTTGAGAAATGTTTTACAAGCATCTGCATCAGGTGAAACATCTTTATTGTGGGAGACTTTTGTGAGAAGACTTAATACACTGCTGATCACAGGCCCTGCTTTAAAGCCCACTGAAGTCCATGGGAGGGTTGCTTCTTTCCTGTGACTCCAACAGCCTTTTGATCATGGTCACTATATGAAAATGTTGTACAACACCCTGAAGTCTACTCTTCCAAGATGTGTTTTCTGTGTACACTGGACCAGACACTCACAGCCACTCATCATGTGTAGTGAATGCTCTGCAAGACCCCCAAGAGCAGCCACATCCAGTGAGCAATGTGTGAGGTGGGCACAAGAGGTTGAACCTACATACTCTACAAATGCTGTAGTCATGGGGTAGCCCCTTCCAAACATGTATGAGGCATTTGAAAGTCCTGGAGCTCTTTGACGGGGCCACAAGACATAGAGCACTTTGGATTTGTTCCTCTGCCCTTCTGTGTATGGCTGCTGTGGTGTTATGGATGGGTTGTCTCCTCTCCCTTTTTCCTCAGAGGTGCTGCATCCAAGGCACGGTAGCCCAGGACTCCACAGGTCTGCACATGTATGAGCAAGCTGGCAGTACCAGCTGCCCTTCCAGGAGCTGGTGGCTCAGGTGCCCACATTTTCAGGGCTTCATGTCCTTGCTGAAGGCTCTCACCTGCTCCCAACCATCAGCAGATACCAGATCAGCCTCTGGTATAACAAGCAGAGGATTTTTTCACTGACACATTTTGCTGCAGAGCTGTGGTCCTGCTGCAGCTGGAATCAATGGTGGATGAAGGAGTAGCAAATCTCCAGGATCAAGGCCTGGGTGCAGGAGAGTGCATGAGCCATTGCATGATTTTCCACTGCCTTGGAGACAAGAAGAGCTTTGAGAATATTCCCTAAAAAGCTAAGGCACTGTCTGAAGCTAGGTGTGCCACTCACCTCATGTAAATCACTGAAGATATGCTAGTAAGCACAACATCCGTATCAAACACAGTAACATTATTTTGCAAATACTTCAAAACTCCTTTTCTCAACTAGAATTACTCATGTTAAGAAAATGTGTGATGTCCCAAGGATCGACTAATTTGGCATCCAGAGCTTCTAACCCAGTATGTCTCCTGCCAGGACTTTTATATTATCAGTTCCATTCATTCCTACTGAAGGCTGATGGGGCGCGATAAAGCAGATGGCCAAAGTCCCAGACAAAGGCCAGGCAGTACAATTAACGACAAGCCGACAGTCCCACAAAGGGCATGGGCCCGGGATAATGCTGGCTCTGGAGGGCTGCTGACAATAACATATAGCTGGTCCCTTCACAATGGGGAGATAAGGTACAGTACTGTAATAGGAAAGCAATCATCGCAAAATGCCATCAATTATATAAAAGCTGCAACAGCCGGGGACGGATTAAATATGGTTCTGTTGATGCCTCAACATACCTTTGCTGCACTTTTTGCATGGCTTCTCACAACAAGTCTGGTTGGGCACTGGAGCGGCTGAGGCTCCCTTACCCCAGTTCTTTCATCGGTTTTTGGCTTGTGAAATTACACCAAATAATATGCTTATTCAGGTTTTTATATCTGTGCACCTATTTTATTACCCTTTATAATGCATACAGGGTTGGATCAGCTTGCAGCAGAACAAAGCTAATTACACCTTTCATTACCTAAAAACAGTATAATGACAGAGTGTCATTCAAGTGTGGCATTGAGCTAAGAAACCTCATGGCAGGCCAGGACAATGACAGAGGTTATTCAGCTCAACCTGAATTGCTGCTGGTGCAGTGAGAGTGGGGCAGGGTTAATAGACAGGTCACTAACATAAATTACAGTATCAAGTTGAAATGGTGAACTGCTAACACTGCTCTCATCAGCAAACTGGATCGTCCAGAGTTAGTAACCTCCAGAGCCAGCATTAACCTCTTGCATTCTTCTTCTTCTTATACATATGAGTATATACCTAAAGTGTATGTTGTTAACTGTAAGACCTGAGAATGAATTATGGACTCTGTAAGAAGTGCAGTAGTGCTACATTGCACACTGAACAGTTCATGTTTTGGATGGTGTATGAGCATCATGTCTTGTTGGTGAGGCAGAGTGGTTGGTAGCCATTTCTAACATCAGCTCCCAGTCTGTTATGGTATTCTTGAAACTTAAGTAAAGGCTCATAGCTCTGACTTTTACCACTGCAGAAAATTGTCAGTCATGAACTATGCAGTGGGCAAAGGCTTGAGGGGCTGAGCACACAAGTGAAAGCAGTGGTGTGGTCCCCCTCCCCAGCCAGACTTCCTTGCCCCCCCACAGCTAACTAGTAGCCTCTGCGATGAGACTCCAGATCAGCTGCTGTTGAAGTCCCTACTACCAGCTGAATTTTGTCACCAGGGACATGACAGAGTTCTCCTCTGACTTTGATTGGAAGCCACCTCTTTTACATTGCCACTATCCCTTAATGTCTCATGTAAACAGAGAAGGTGATTTGCTTTTAGCTTATTTCTTTACACACCTTTTGATAAGAGGCTTCCCTAGTTTTTAATAAAGTGATGGTGAGAGCAAAGGCTGGTAAAAACAGTGTTCACAAAAATTATTATCAGAAACTATTTCATTTCTGCCAAAGCAAGCAAATCAAAGAAAGCTTCTACTTTCCTTGGAGTGTTTCTGTTCTTCATCAAAACCAGAAAATGAGACACTTTTATTTACAAATTTGTTCAGGAGTTGAAGAACATTCATTCCAGTTTTCTTAGGTTCTTGCTGAGTATTTATGTTGTGGTCAGTGGTTTTTTTTTCCTTATCTTTTTGGCTGAAGAAAAAATATTTCTATCACAAGTCATCCTTTCCCTCCCTAGTTTCTCCCTGAAAGGTGAAAGGCATCGCTGGGCTGTAATTCCACTGGAGCAGTACTGCCTACATGAAAAAGTGTTAGGGCCACAAACCTACAATAGCAGAGAAATGAAATTGTCTTAACGCCTTGGATGAATTTCCAGCTACCATGAAGAGAGATCATCTCCAGTAATTAAGACACCTCAGGTTGATACTGGTTTCATTTCTGAGCACAGCGAAAATATGTAGTATATTCTCTTTTGATGGACTGATAGTTTTTTGACAGATTCATTAGTTTGTGGTTTTCTTTACACCAGTTGTAACACTAGTGTTGAAGTCATCAGTTCCCCATTTCTGTATTTCTAATGTACTAACAATTCTCTTCACTCAAGTATCTCAGGGGGCAGATACTTGAGTCAAAGGAGAGTTTGACATGCTAAAATAGATGATCTGCTTCCACCTCCTCCCTTCACAAAGATG
Source organism: Antrostomus carolinensis (assembly GCF_000700745.2). Classification (NCBI taxonomy): domain Eukaryota; kingdom Metazoa; phylum Chordata; class Aves; order Caprimulgiformes; family Caprimulgidae; genus Antrostomus; species Antrostomus carolinensis. The sequence continues at coordinate 58,789 of NW_010319756.1, forward strand.
CTGGTGAGGCGCTTGAAGAGTCCCAAATACAGATTGAACTCTTTTGAAATGTCATAATTTCTTTAGTGCTTGAGGGTCCAGAATTTCCTTCAAAAAGCTGGAAGATAAAGTTTTCAGTGGCCACAGGACTAAGCAATATGGGACAATTACTAATATTTATATTATGCCCACCTTGAGCGTCCATCAGAATAGTCCTGTGACTGCTGCTTACATTGAGACTTTGCTTCTCGTGCATGCTACGTCTTCTTAGTTCTCGTTGACAGTTGTTTGTTCTTCCTCCTCTCTAGATTCCTCCGTATTACTCAGATTGCTCCTTTGCTTAGGGCTGGAAACAAAGCAACACTGACGTCAGTGCAAAGATCCTTGACTCTGTGGTGGTAGCACCAGGATCATAGCTGAAAGGAAATAAAATATATTTTGCAGAAAACCAAAATCCAAGGTCTGGAGGAGCTGAGTGCTTTGAAGAAGGTGGCAAGGAAAGTGTCTGATGGGATAAAAACTGAACTCAGTTTTCCAGAGCTGTGGATTAGCACCCAAACCGCTGCTCACATCTGCAGGAGATGCCACATATCTCTGACCCGATCCAGCTCAAAATGTTGCACAAATGTTGACTGCTGCCAGTGAAGTACACATCTGGATACAGCTCCTCCCTGTTCATAGTACTGCAGCCTCCACCCTCCCAAAGCTGTTTGTTAGGCCCTGGGGAGGATCCAGCTTTAGAAAAATAGGCTTTTATCTCCTTTGTTGACTGCTCTATAAAAAACAGTGTTGTATCTCATTTGTTCACCTCTGTGCTTCCCAAGTGCTGCAAAGAAAAGCCTCATCCACGTACTTAACATGTGAACTTTGAAATAGTTTCAGAGGCCACCTTGAATTTTGGATTATCAAGCTAGACACTTGGGCATTTTTTTTCTGGTATAACAAACTAAGAGGGCCTTGTTGCACCACCATGAAGCTCAGCAGGGTCAAGCCCTGTGTCCCCATGAGCAGAGCAGGCATCTTCCAGCCAGGCTCCTGGGCTGGGGTGCTGCCTGTTCACCTCCCCTCTGGCACCTGGAAAAGGCAGCACAAGGAGTCCTGCTGGCTCTTGCCCTCCTGTGCTCCAGGAGTCACTTATTCCCCTGTCTGTTTCAAACTGTGACCAACTTTGTAGTTGTTCTCGTGAAAGCCTGGCTGGATCAGGGGACACTGGTGGGTTTGGCAGGTTTTCACACTCACTCTCTGAGCTTTAAATCAGCAAGGGAAATCCCAGTGGTTCTGAAAACACACAGGCATTCTTTTTTTACCCTTCCTTTCCTTTCTTTTTTTATTTTTTTTTTTCTTTTTTGCTTTCCTTGGTCTATAAAAGCCTCCCAGCCTCCTTTTTTCATTTCCCTTTCTGCTTTTGCCTTTATCTCTCCCCACTGTTGTAGTTACATCCTCTGAT
>NW_010319756.1:60250-62168 GCF_000700745.2 Antrostomus carolinensis
ATTACATTAGCTGTAAATTTTGAACCTGGGCCAACCAATACAGTAGGGATTGCAACTCCCATCCTTTAAGTGCAGGAGGATTAACGCTCAGGAACATAAATATGTTAAACCACTCTACAGACACCAGCCGCCATTCCTTTCTCTGCATATCTTTGTATTTCTGCCTTTAAGACCAGTTGGGGAATAGAGCTTTGCTATTTATGTTGAGGTGGTGAAGGGGAAGAAAAAGACAGCATTCATGACAGTCAAGGCAGAACTGCATTAAATAAAGCTTCTATCCTTCATTCTTAAGCTCAGCTCTAGGTCCTTGATGAAGACAGATTTTTCAATTAGACAGGCAATGTTTGTTCTAATATTTTATATACGAACCGCTCAGCTGACATCTTACCCAGATTTATGAAGGAAATTGAATACAAATGGGAGTTTTAATATAAATTTATTATTCAAATTTATCACATATTTCCGCAAATAAAAATTATGGTTACCTCAAAGAACATATTTTTTTTAAAAAAGAAAGAACATAGTTGATAAAGTTTCTTTCTTCCTGGTGAATAACAATATTGTAAGTTAAGAAAGATCTGTCATAATATAAATTATAACACACATGGAATACATTTCCCATTGAACACAATATTTCTTTCTTATACAAATGTTGCAGTCCTCCACTGAACTGAAAAGAAGTTCAGGAAGGTTGGCAAAATAAAGTAGCCCATTTTTAACACTATGCAGAACAAAGTGTATTTGGCTGCCAATTACCCTTCACTGCAAATGTCTGCAGCTTCTGAGAGACCCAGCCAACGGTCATGGGTGGTATAACTGCTCCCCAAAGAAAAAGGAATGTCAAGCGACATTCATACTTTAGCTATTTAAAGAAAAGGATGAAGAGAATTTAAGGGAATAAAAGGCCCTGCAACACCCATTTTTAGCCATGGGGAAATTACTGCAATTAATGCTAGGTCATTTATTGCACACATTTCCATACCTTTGCAGATGGCATACCTAATCTAGGAAGAGATTTAATACCACAGGAGTTTTCATCTCCAGTCAGACTAAGAAGGAAATACAGGAAAACTGTTTTTAACAAAATGAAATGTTAAAATGGAAGATTTATATATTTTGGTTTCTATAATCCAAAATATTTTAGCTTCCTTATTTAGTTGTGGTATTGCCATGGTTTAGCTGCATTTCCAGCCTCCTATATTTCATTTAAGATGTTCCTGTTTTCCAGCTTTTTTGGTCTGGAAAACAGTATGAGATGTGAAAGGTGATCAAAATACATCAGAATACTTCCAATGTCTCTGCATTTTCCAGTGGGGGAAAAAAAAAAAAAGATCCTAGTAATAATGTCAAAAACACTTGTGTGTTCAGCATTTCAAAAACTGAAAGAAAATTACAAAATCTCAAAGAATGTTTTTTGGCAGTCAGCATGTTTCATTGGATTCCTATTTTTCTTTTAATTCTCTTCTAATGCATACACACACACATGTGTGTATATAGATAGATAGATAGATAGATAGATAGATAGATAGATAGATAGATAGATATGTATTTACAAGTTGTTGCATCTGATGTACAGGTATTTCCATGAGTAATTTCAGCCAGTTCTACCCATACTGTGATGTTATTGGTGCCCCAATAAACCAAACACCAAGCAGACGCATGCAAAGAAAAGAGGTCACATGTATTAATGGTTGTTTCCTTGTGCAAAAAACAATGGCAGAGACTGGTGGGCTATCCAAAGCATTGGGGTGGTTAATCTTGCTTGATTTCAGTAGGATATGGCATCCCTGCAAGAGGGAGAGAATTGGTCTCACCTGAATTTAGTGACCTACAGAGGTTGATCCTCTGAGCCATATGGGAACTAGAATCATAGAATCATAGAATGGTTTGGATTGGAAGGGACCTTAAAGATCATCTA
>NW_010319756.1:62206-81344 GCF_000700745.2 Antrostomus carolinensis
GTGCCTCAAAGCCTCACCCAACCTGGCCTTAAACACTTCCAGGGAGGGGGCATCTACAACTCCCTTGGGCAACCCGTTCCAGTGTCTGACCACCCTCACAGTGAAGAACTTCTTCCTAATATCTAATCTAAACCTTAAACCCATTTCCCCTTGTTCTGTCATTAACTGCCCTTATAAAAAGTCCCTCCCCAGCTTTCTTGTAGCCCCTTCAGGTACTGGAAGGCCGCTATAAGATCTCCCTGGAGCCTTCTCTTTTCCAGTCTGAACAGCCCCAACTCTTTCAGCCTGTCTTCATAGGAGAGGTGCTCCAGCCCTCGGATCATCCTGGTGGCCCTCCTCTGGACTTGTTCCAGCTGCTCCAGGTCTCTTTTGTGGTGGGGGCTCCAGAACTGGACACAGCACTCCAGGTGGGGCCTTACGAGAGTGGAGTAGTGGGGCAGAATCCCCTCCCTTGACCTGCTGGCCACTCTTCTCTTGATGCAGCCCAGGACATGGTTATTGGCCTTCTGGGCTGCAAGTGCACATTGCTGGCTCATGTTGAGCTTCTCATCCACCACCACCCCCAAGTCCTTCTCTTCAGAGCTGGTCTCAAGCCATTCAACTAATCACCTCGGTGCAAAGAAATGGGCATCAATTCAGCTCACCCTAAAATTAGTCAGATGGATCAGCCCCTAAAAACCCTGATCTTGTTGACCATGAAGGCAGGTTGGAAGTTGAACTCAGGTGCAGATGTCTGCATCGGTTGAGGTGGCTCCCATCTGATTTTCCTACCTATAGTTAGCTATAATTCATTAATCAGGCATCTGAATAAATTAACAGGCCAAAAGAGTAAAGATTTAAGGTCAATGTGAGTGTTTTCTTCTTGCTCTTTTAGGTGCATGACCTTCAGTACCACTACAGGGGAAAAACCCTTCTGAAGTTCCTGAGACGTATGTTTGGGTATTCCACGCTCTGTGCTGCTAAGCCTGAAGGGACACCTTTCCTGGCTGTGCAGAGAGAGATTTTCAGAAGGCACCTAGGACTAGATCCTCCAAGGGACTGTGTCTTTGCTTTTTATGCCAGTTCATTTCGGGTTTTAAATCTCCTGATTCAGTCAGAGGAAACATTTGAAGCTCTTCAACATCTGAGTACTAACTCCTACTGAGAGCAATGAAAACTTTTGAGAAGCTTTTGAAAATTGTATTTACCTTCAATTTACACCTGTAGTTGGTCAAACACCTTTAAAAACACCACCTAAAAGTCTGGGCAGCACAGTGCTGAGCTGTGCTTAACTACCTGTAAAACCCTGGAGTGTGTGCTTAACTTGAAAGCACAAGACTATTCCTGGTGAAGTTTAGTGGCTTTAAATTAATTTCTACTGACTGTGCTACATTTTATCATGCTTGGGGGTTTTTTTTGTACAGTAACTACTTCTAATGTCAGTTGCACCTGTAAATCAGAGGAGGCTATTGCTAAATCAATACTCTGAGGTGTGACATGCAATGTGTGGCTGCAAAGCCAGACCTTCTGCCCTGAGATAACAACGTAAGAACAGCAGCGAGGGGATTAGACATCTCTGAGCTGTTTGCTTGCACTCTGAGATGTGCTGTAAAGCAAAGCAGGGAAATAGGAAAAAAAAAAAAACCCAACAGGAAAGTTGACATATATATTGCGGAGTCTTTTAGGTGTTCAGTTGTTTCTGCTTATCCCATTGCATGGTCTCAAGGTTAAAGGCTTAGCTGAGAAAATCGAGGGCCTCTGATCAGCTCAGAGAGCTCCCTGTGAGCCAAGGAGAATATCCTGGAAAAGAGGAGGTGAAGGGAAGGTGAGAGTTTCTTTCTCCTCTCACACTCTCTGCCCTTCGGCACAGATGAGGCAGCTGTGCAGCCAAGCACAGTCTCACAGTGGCAGGACATGAAGGAAAAGGGTTTTGTCACACTGCACCCAGGGCACCCATCTGGCAAGTAGGATTCCTGGCTTCTCATCCCAACTCCCAAGATGATTTCACTTTGGTTTGGTTTGGTTTGGTTTTATCCCAAGATTGTTTATTGTAAAATACATAAACAGTCCTGGGAGAGCTCCACACAGCTGAGAGCTCTAACCACGGGACGGTTGTGCAAAAGGCAGGGCATTCCCACCCGTGTCTGTCTGCACTTGGGAAAAAACAAGCCATAAACACTGAACCTCCTGAGAGGCCTCTGGGTCTGAAATGGATGGAGGCACCTCCCTGGATGCTCTGATTGAGGCACCTTCAGCACACCAGTGGAATGGCAGTTCACACACATCTTCTCTCTCCTTGGCACTTTCTGTTGACTAACGCCACAAACTTTGCTGAGGCTGGAAGGACCTCTGGACATCATCATATCTACCCCCCCTGCTCTGAGTAGGGACAGTTGGAGCTCATCTCCCAGGGCCATGTCCAGTTATGGTTTGAATACCTACATGGATGGAAACTGCACAACATCCCTGCTCCAGTTTCCAGTCACCCTCTACATTCCTCCCACATCACCTGTCCCTACTTGCACCTCTTGTACACTTCCTTTTTATGTCTCAGTTTTTTCAGGAGTTATGTGTTCATCCATGTAGGCTCCTACTGCCTCTGCTTGCTTTTCTGATTGTTGCAATGGACCCTTATTGAGTTTGGAGAAGGTTGTCCCTGAAAATCAACCAGCTCTCCTGGATCCCATTTCTTTCTGGGGTCAGACCTGCTGTCCTGCTCCTCCCATTCCCAATAGCAGCCACTTCTGTACCCTCCAGTAGCAGCTCTTGACTTCAAGGGTTACCATGAAAACATCACTGCTGAGAGAACAAGACAATTAACTCCTTTGACTAACTTCAATCCCCCAAAAAATCAAGGTTGACATAGTGGTTTTTAATCTCAGGAAGGACGTCATTTACTCCTGAAATACATGAAAATTAGGAACCCCGTATATCTTTGGGTCAAGAAGCCTTGAGCTTGCTTTGCTGGGCTGGTGCCTTTGCATTTCAGTGGCAACTGTTTGTCATCTAAACAAGCTTTATGTTTTCCTGTCTTATATTTGCGAGGCAAGACTGGTGGCTGGGGTTGGGCTGCAGAAGCTTTCCTGCACCCATCTCAGTGCAGGGCAGGAGTTGTTTACTGTGCTGTTTTGACTGCCAGTAAAGCCCCAGCTCTGAGAGAACTATATTTTACTAGTGTTGGATGGGTGGTCTGCAAAGCTCTGTGACATTATGTGTTTTGCCAGGCTGCTCATCTGCATGATTTCTTCAATGTCCATAAAATTCATTATCACTGTAGCTCTGGCTAATTAGCTCGTAAATGTTCTGGCGTAGTCAATAAATTACACTGGCCTTAAAGGGTTTATCTGGTTGTTGTAATAAGTAGGTCTATACACTTTTTTCCCATTATAATAGAGTATTATTTATATGACTGGGACTGAACTATGCCTGAACTGTGAAAGAAGCACTGCACTATAAATAAAGAGTGTTTTACTGTCCAAAGACTTTAAACCTAGTTCAGAGCATGTTAGCATCTGCCTAAGCTGTCTAATTTTGCTTACTCTCTGCTCCAAACAAGTAGAGGGTGGACAGACAAAGTATATCCAGAAATACTAATATGTAGTGATCTACTGTACAGATAGAGAGTGTTAGAGGTTCTGAAGATATTTTATATTTTGAGAGGTCAGTGGGCGGACAATAGCAGGTTTCTGGAGCTAAGTTGCAGCTGCTGAATTTTGTTGTGGAGCTATACCATGTATATTTTAACATATACATATTTTGCCCTCTCATCTGAGTTGTTCTGTAACTAATTTGGGAGGAAAAGGAGGTTTGTTTCTAACAATATGAAGGAAAAAATCATCAATGTATTTAAATCAGAGTGTTCTAAAGTTGATACCTGCTAAGTGGTTACAAATATCAACTCTGGTCAAATATAGAACACAATGGCATTTTTTTTTTCTTTGAAAATAACCACTTCCAGCCAACTCTGTTATTTTAATGCTTTAGTACTTTAATGGGAGGTCGTTTTAAAAGGTTTCATGTCTTTATTTGTGTGAAAAACAAAACAAAACCAAAACATTTCAAAGGGAGTTTCTTGGAGACACCCAAGGCACGCTCCAAAGCCCAAATCCAGATACATGCCCAGGAAAGCACACAGCGAGGAAGGCAGGTCTCCTGCAGTGCCCTGGCTCGTTTGCTGCTCTCATTAGGAACATCTGCACTCGCTATGCAAAGAGCCACCCATGCACCCACCCACACACCACAGGTGCAGGGCACTCACCTCCACGCTAAACAGTGCTTAAGAAAAAGCCATAGCAACCAGCTCTATTGCTGTGTCTCTAGGACAATTGTCTGGGGTTCAACCCAGCAGAACAAATGCAGCTAACTAGAAGATTTGGTCTTTATTCAGCAGCTGATCACAGGGTAGTTGAGAAATCACCTGTGCATCGTTAACTTCTACAGGTGGCACAGTTTAAGGCAATTTATTAGCCCAGGACCAGGGGAAACCCTAGGAGTTTGTGCCAGTGATAAGACCACCTGCAGCAGCCACTTTTTTTGTTGTTGTTTATTTGTTTGGTTTTAATGTGTTTTTTTTATTATTATTATTGCTTCTGCAAGGGGGCTGTAGACCTGTCCTGCTGTCAAAACCAAAGTGTGAAGCAGACACTGACACTCAAGGTATTGTGCTGCAGCTGGGGATACTATGAGCTCTTGTGTGAGGTGCAGTGTTGATGCCCTGTTGAAGGTTCTATGGAGAATAAAAGTAGGGCGACACAACCTAAACATGTGCAATCCTGTAAAGTCTCTGTCTTAGAATAGGTGGTACTTTGGTGACAAATTAATAGTATGAAGGGATTTTTACGTGACTATATTGGTATCTCTACCAAGAGCTTTATCTCAGCAGCTGCAGGGAGCTCAGGGGAGGTCTGGTGCATGTGGAGGCTGCATTGGAGCATGGCCCACAGTGATTGACTGTAGGCTTTTAAGTAGCATTGTGTAACTGAGACGCCTGTGTAGGTAAATAAAGTGTTCCTCATAGTGTTCCTGGCCTGTAATAGAATTGTACTCTACAGATAGATACGTTGAAATAATTGCTGAGTTCTGCATCTTAAATATAGGAATATTGACCTGTGTTGCCTGAGGAAAATGCTCCACTGGGCATGTACAAATAACACAGAGAGATGGATTTTACACGGACGCAAGTCTGAGCTCTGAGTTTTTTCCCTACTCAACAGAAGCTTATTTTTTGTGGTGAAAGCAATTTAATGAGACTTAGGAGGGCTGGGGTTTGCTCTTATTTCCACCAGCAGTTCCTTCTTTGACCTCAGACAAGTTGTTCTCTGTGTTTTGGTTTTGTTTTTTTTCTCCATTGATAAGATGGCAACAGTGATGCTTCCCCACACACACACACTTGTCTGCTGTAGGTGGTGAGGTCTTCAAGTTACTTGTTACGGAGTGTTTGCTCTGCAGCATCATGCTGAGTGCTCACTCACTCAGACAAGGCTGGAGAATTTAGGTGTCTGTGCACCAGACACAAGTAAAAGCAAGTCTATCCACCACCTGCTGGGAATTACTACTGTCCTTTTAATTTTGTTTTAAAAGGCTGAAAAAATGTAATTTGTGGGAATATTAATATGAAATTTTGTTTTGCTCTTTAAAAAAAAATATCATTTTTCAAAGCAGCTCAACCATTACTTTCTCAAATGCTTCTTCTCTTTCTCTGCTTCCTCCTGACATTCACCCCAGGCTAAACAGAGTGGAAAACATAAGACTGAAGAGGAGTACGTTTCACAAAGGAAAAGCAGAAGTATCATGGAAAGTTTGGTTGTTTGGGTTTTATTGGTTTGTTGTTGTTTTTATAAAACTGAAACTCTAAAACATGCACATTTTGTTGTGCATTTGGAGTTTTGCAGCTACGAGCACCATCTCTGTATCCAGGAAGACTTGCTTGTGTTGGGTTATGTCTAGGCCAAAAGGACCTGCATTTCCTGTGGTGGTACCACTTATGTGGGTGCCTTTATCGTTGCCTTGGAACAGGATTGATGCATGTGGTTGGAAACACGATGGATTTTTTTGTTGTTGGGGTTTTTTGTGAGTTTTTTGTTGTTGTTCTGATGCAAGAAGCTCATGAAAAAAAAATGACAAACACACAGAGTTTTACTAACACACAGCACTGAGAAGAATCCACCTCTGGCTTGCTCAAACTGGAGTGGAGGAAACTGTGATGTGTTTCTTGCTATCACTTTTTCTGGATCTGAGTGCTAAGCTGTTACCAGTGCAATTCAATAACTTTAACAACTTTCCTTTTCTCATTTTAGTTCGGAGTAGCACAAGATTTTTCCTGAACAGTGAAATTATTTTAACACACTGTAACATGCTTTCTGGTCATATATATCAGCATACCAGCATCTCCTTCCTTGCAAGGTGAACTTTGATTCTGCATGTTCTTGCCTGTGCATGTGTGTGTTGGACTAAGGTGATGATATATTAAGCTGGTCTTAGGAGTTGTTGATTATAAACACAGAACTTTTTTACTTCAGGCCTCAACACTACAAAAGAAGTCAGGTTTGGAGAAAACCATTTGAGCAATGTAAATTCATCAAGGCAGATTTTACAGGTGGGGCTTTTAATTATTTGTAAACAAAAACAGGCGGTGTATCTCTGTTCAAGTATGCATCAAGTAGCAAACATTCATCTGTGGTTGTGCAGTTGGTGATATTTAAATAGATGTGCTTTTTGGTAACTAGAAAGAATTTATTTTCTCAAAGCAAACCAAGTCTGGATTCCTCAATGAGAGACCAGGTCATGGCTCACTCAAGGTTTGCTGTTGTCTTGTCTAAGTGTTTGGGAGGTGTTAATTTATCCTGTTTAGGAATGAGGAAAACTTACGGGCAACATGTTAAATAGTTTCAGTTCCTGTGATGTGAACAATGAGATGGATGGTTTGCAATTTAGATGCTGGATTACGTCTATTCTCTGGCAAATACTAATCATGTTAGAGCTGCACTAAATGTTAACCTTTTCACTTGAAATACTCAGATGTGATCATAATAACATAAGTTTTTATTCTGTATTATGAAATGATCAGCTTCTGAACTGGCTTGGTTGGGAGAAAATTAGAATTTGCAAACCCTGGAGAATTAACACTCTAGTTTTACTTTTCTCCTGCATCTTGTGACCAAAACCAAAGTCTATGTATTTTCCACCTGTACTACTCTCCAGCAGAGCCATTAGCAACGTTTCCCAGAGAAGAACTGTCACCTAAAACTGGTCCTGAGTAGATGTTTTCCCATCATGTCCTCAGCAGTGAATATGGCTATGACTTATAAAATTTTACTTCATAGGAAGTATTTTAGTTTTTAAAGAATTGCAAAACTTAATACATTAAAACTATATGCTCTGATTGCACCAAAATCACTCTCATTCACTTCATCAGGAGATGGCCAGAGCCTGTGTTTTTTGTCAGGGGATTATGAACTGACTTTAGCACTTTCTCAATCTTTGGATTCATGCAAAGGTAGTACCAGGGGATTGTTCGTAACAGTGGGGATAGATTAATTGCCTTGGTTTCATTTCCTTTTCTCATTCCCTTTGTTATCTCTTTATTCTGAGCATCTCTTCTATCTGTTCTTTTCAGATGTCATTGTGCCGTCAAAAGAGACTTTGAGTCACCAAGCCCTTGCAGTGATTAAGTATATTTATTTTCAAAAACCTTCAGCAGTGCTGCCCTGTCCCCAACCAAGCAGAGTAACCCAGTCCCCAACACAGGGGTTGCTCTAATGTATGAGATTTATCTCTTTCTGCTCCATTTTGGGTGACTTGTTTATAGAGAGTCCTTCAACCTGCTCACCTTCCCTGGACTCACCAGTGTGTTGTGAGCCTGCTGGGGAGCGAATCGCAGCTCTGGAAAGGTCACCAATCCCTGATAAGTGGCTCCAAACAGACCTGGGAGGCTGGAACAAGATCCAGTACTGGGTTGCTGCCCTGACATCCAAAAATGTAATGGGTGAAATCACAGACCTGCCTGACGGGAATTTTGCCACTGACTTCAGCAGAACCAGGATTTCACCCAATATATTTCGCAGCCTCCAGCTGCACAAGCGCACAAGGTCAAACTCTCATCGCGGTCACACCGCGCCACGGTCTGGAAGCCATTTACTGAGTCTAGTGGAATTGCTCCTTGTTCTCGGTAATGAAATTCAGTGGGAAACCTTGCCTGAGTTTTCATGGGTAGGAACCAGCTCTTGGCCGATCAGCGTGGCTCCCACTGCACGCATGGAGGGTGGATTTGGAGGCTGTGGAGGTATTTACTTCTTGCAGAACACTCACCCCAGTGGGGATTTTGGGGGGGATCTTATTTCTAACAACTTCTTTTGGAGCTTGCTACATGCAGAGAATAAGAATTTGGCCTTTATGACAAACCTTAACTCTTGCAGGGTATGTGAATGTATTACTGCACCCCTCACACCCCCCTACCCCACCCCCTTTTTTTTTTTTTTTTTCCTATAGATAGGCTTGATCCAAAAAACTTGGATTCTGGAATTTGGATGCAGCTGTAAGTGAAAGATCTGGCTTGGGATAGAGTGTTGATCCTGTGTGCTCCATGAGCAGCCATTATCTGATTCTTTCCTCCCCTCTTGGAGATGTTAACGATGGCCCATTTATAGGGTCATTGTCCTTATTGATTTCTTTCATAATATTGAAAATTCAGTTTAAAAATTTGTTACTTTGACCAAGAAACTAGAATCAAACTAAACCAACAAAAACAGGAAAGTTCACTCTGAATTTCTGGGATGAGAGCCAGTTCTCAGCCACATGTTGTAGCTGTATTATTTATGTCCTTATTTATTGACTACATTGGCACCTAGAGTTCCCTGTCTCTGCCCGAGGCTCTGTTGCAGTACATGTGAGAAACATAATAGCGAGTCCCTTGCTGTGAAGACCATACAAGACACAACACACACACACACACACACACACACACAAAATCCTACTAGAAATCCCTATTTTTTTTTTACAGAGTGGGAACTGAGGTTTCTCTTTTGCAAAGTTGCACACAAAGATGAGAGAGCAGAGGAAACCCAAGGTGTCCTCCTACATCCCAGGTAGAGGCATTAGAGACAGTTAGATCCGCAATAATATTTTCCCTCTTCTCTCCTCTTTTCATGAATAAATCTCTTCAGTTTTTCCCCTGTATCTTGCTCTCCATTGTCAGGAGCAGTGTCACCTCTGGCACCATGGCTGAGAGGATTAAGGGAAGGGCAACGCCCCATTCTGTGTTTCCCCTGCTTCAGTGGTTGAGGGAAAATGTTTGTATTTTATAAAAATAGTTTCTGGAGTTGAAGCTAACTTATTCAAGTCAGAATTCAAATATATTGAAGAAAAAAGAAGAGATAGACACCAGCTATTGTGGATTGCAGTTTGGAATCATATTTCCTATTGCTTGGGTATCTGTCATTTCTTTTGCCCCTTGAGGCTTTCAATCTCTTTTAACTCAAACTAGTAAGGTATGAACCTGGGTTTCCCCTAATAGTGAAACACAATACTAAATTGGGAAGATTCTTGAAAGGCTTGTAAGGGAATTGCACAAACATCTGGTTGACATTTAATCTAGAAATGTCAGGCCTCAGCATTTCCAACCCAGGCTGACAGTTCCTTGGGTTGAACACCAAAACATACTTATTGAGAAAATATAGGAAAGAGGTAGATCAGAGACAAAATATTAAATTGGAAAAAGGTTTCTTAAAAAAAAAAAAGTGAGTGTAAGTGTAAGCTCTATCTGTAGAAACCCTTGTGCTACACTTAGACACTAGGCCTGGTGGCATGCTCCTGTCCCATGAGGTACTGCATTTGTGCCCTGGAGTACACTTGAATTTTCAATTTAGCAAGGGATTTATTGAGAGAGTTGTGGAGCCTGCACTCCACTGTCTCTCAAGATTGTCTAAACCCAGCCTGACACACCTTCCATCTCCCTAAATCACAGGGTTTCCTATCAGCTGACCGTGTGCTTCTTGAGACACATGGTCAGTAAGGGACACTTTGCTCAGCTTTTTGGGTGGGACTGAAGAGATTTAGTTGCCCAAGTCCTGCAAAACCCCAATCTTTAATACATATTTAAATCCCAGTTAAATTGATAAAAAAATAAATACATGTCTAGAATATGCACTGCTTGCTTGCTTTTGAGGCTAAGCATGGACTGAGAATATCAGGCTTCAGGTCTGATTGCAGGGTTCAGCGAGAGTTTCTCAGTCTTAGAAAAGGATAGAAGTTTTCTTTTCTCAGAAAATAAAATAAAAATAAAAGTAATAAACAACCGTCTTCTAGGAAAATATTGGTTTTTGCAGAGCTGATTTTTTTTTTTAGAATAGGACAATCTTTTTTACATTATCTATTCTTTTGTAGATATTCTTCTATTTTTCACTTTCTTTATAACCCTCAGTGTCTTTAATTTCTTCTAATCTACTTCATCTTCAGGAAAAAATGAACAGATGCTCATTTGTTTTTCCAGATGAGGTTCCACCACCTGCGTGTGACATAACCAGACTTGTATTACTTTACTCCCTGACCTCACATTCTCCTAGCTTTTTTTGCTGCTGCTCCCATGGAGCAGAGATGCTTCTCTGGGGTTAGAAGCAGGGATGCTTCACTAAGATCCCAGTCTGATTTTGATTCTTCAAGACATAAGTCAGTTGTCCCAGTGTGCTGTATCTAGCATGAACCAACAACAGATCTTCTCTTTCACTATCCATTCACTTTCCTTTAGAAAGTCTTTCTACTTAATAGGGTGTCCTGGTCCTGAGTGAACTAAATAATTGCATGTGTAGTGTTCTTCTGCCCACATCGAAGGGACAGATGTTGCAAACAACATCGCAGGGCATAATGTTGTGTTACTTATATCCAGCTATGGTAAAAAGAGCAGACAGCCTGATTTTTTGGAAGGTATAGGATCTGATCTGGTTTTTATTGTAATTGGTGATCAAGTTCCCACTTCAGCAAAACTCATGACTTGCACATGGCTCACAGCATTTCATTTGCACTGGTGAATGCGCTGGGTTAAAACAAAGGTCATTAGAAAATGTACCCAAGAGGCCAAGACCTGTTTAAATACACATTAAGGAATGTAATGTTTGAAGGGAGTGTAGTTAAACTGAACAAATCTGATAGGAGACTGTGTCACCATAGCTTTTAAAGGATGCCTCGGACTTTCTGAGCCTTTGTTTATTGTTGGCTGATCAATAAAATGGGCTTGGTTTTGCTGTAGTAGAAATGGTGGGGCAGAGAGAAGGATGGAGAGAGAATAAAAACAGTTCATTTCAGGAAACATTTTCATGTAAGCTCAGCTTGTAAGAATCACAAATTGAAAAGTTCACATGACTGGAAGGCAAAATCTTCTGGCTGCATGCCAACTAGGGAAATGAACACTATTTGCTGGAGGAGCTTAACCCCATTTGGGGACGGGAGGAGTGGCTGGTGAGGAGATAAGTGTGTACTTTCTGCACCCATCTAAGCATGTTTGTCCCTTTTTGAACCCATGTTGCTGCCTCTCCTCCTCCTGAGGAGGCTGGATCTGTTGATGATGACCCCACAGGGTGCTGTTTTGCACTGTTATTTGGGGCCACATAGAGGCTCCTCATAGAAAGGTTTGCTCGAGCACAGGCTGTCACCATCTTGTTTAGTCACTTAAGCGTGACCCTTTTCAGGCAGTACAGAGAACCACAGGCTACGCAGTGCTGGGAGCTGTGGGGTGGGTTCTGCTGTCAGGTGGTGTCCATGCAACCTCATAGCGCTCCTGTGCCCCTGAACCAGGGCTGAGAAAGACCCTGGGGGGATGTTTCAAGGTATGCACAAAGATGGACCTTTCCTTCATCCTGATTGTCCCCTGGTGCATGTAGCACCCTGTTCCTGCTTCAGAAAGGAGAAGAAAAGGCTGAAAGGGCTGGGGAATGAAGGGGCCATTCCCTCTGCTCATCCCCCAGAGGGTGTATCATTTAATTAGATACAAAGGCTGTTAAAATAAAAAGATTAAATTGGAAAACTGCTTCATGGGCAGTGATCTCCAGCAAAGAGGTGAAGATAAATTCTGAAAAATGTTCAGTTTTGGTTGGACAGGAAAGAAAGCAACTGGAACTAACTTTCCATGTAAAACTCAGTTTGTGTTTAAAATTTTCACTTTTGGGTTTCTTTTCGTTAAACTCCCAAATTATTGGTTTTAGTCAAACCTCCAAAACTAAAAGGAATTAGTTGATTACAGAATACGGAAGAAAATAGTTTGTTGTTGGGGGTTTTCCTTTGTATCACCACTCACTCATTAAAAATAATTCCCAAAAGAGATATTTTTTAATATCTATAAATAAAAGGAGACAGGTATGTCTCCTTTTAAGTTCAACACAGAAGAGTTGGAATTTTCCAACCAGTGATACTCCAGCTATTGGACTGGAAGCACTTTTAACCTGAGTTCCACGTATATGTTAATATAGGGCTCAATTTGACAAGTCCAACCTATAAAAGTCATGTAGACCCAGGTTTAAGATTGTTTTCAGAATATGGATGTATTTTCATGGGGAGCTGGGTTGAGCCCCAGCTCCATGCACACAATAGCTGCCATATGGAAGTATTTGCAAATGTATGTTGGAGAATGTAGAGCTGAACTGTGGCTCCAAATCAAGGAGTACTGCTGCTGGCTAAGCATGTTTGGAAAGCCAGAGGTTGACTTAAGTAAGACATCTATTTTCTAGATCAAAAGGGTGCATGATTTGGCACCCACCTCTGGTAGAAAGTCATGGAGAACTGGTTCCCTGCCTGCCCTTCATGACACTGAAAGTGTCTTCCTGAATTATTGAATTCAAGAGATTGAATTCATGGGTCTCTTAAAGTCTTGGCCCAAATCACTTGTACAAAGAAACTGAAGGGTGAGTGTCCTAAGCCAGTGCCAAAAGGTAGAGCTAGACAAGAAGATGTCAAGATTTTGCAAGAATTTTATGTGTCAACACTTGGTACAGCCACAGCAGACGGAGCCTTTGGACATGTGTTTTTCCTGCACAGACCCCATCCTTTTGCCTTATGTGTCTCCATGGACTGCCAGTTACCATTGAATATGGGAAATGCAACTTCTTTAGCACCAAGAAACTCCATCTTTGCACTCCACGTAGATCCCACTTTGCCATGTGCAATAACTGATAATATATTATCAGTGGATATATGGAATGTTTTGGGTTTTTTTACATTATACACTGGTGATGTACAGGTACATCCAGAGAAAGTGCTTTTAGATGTAGGAGGGGTTGGTAAGGTTTTTCTTGATTTGTGAATCCTTTGAGATGTGCAAGCTAGAGGTAGAGATGCTTTTAGAAGTACCACCTACGTACACAGCTGGACAACCTAAATAGACTAGCTTTCTCAGTCCCTTTTGTGGACTGTAGCTGAAGTTTATGAATAGGCACCTTGGCTAAAAAGCTGTTGCTGTGGAGCAATGATACGTGATGTGAGGCATGAGGAAGATGTCCTTCAGGAGTCTGCCTTCTTGAGCGTGCAGCACTTAATGAAATTGTTTACTTAAATGACTTTCGGCGTATGAAGTGAATATTGTTAATGCTACTGCAAGAATGTGCCCAAGCTTTTTTGATCCTGAAATCAGTGTGAAGCTGGAGAAGCAGGACTGCTTGTGTCATGCCTGATTGTGCCTTGAATAGGTGACTTGCAGCAGAATTAAGCAACAAGATGGAAGAATGAAAAATTAGACATCTATGGCTAAGCTGTCAGAGTAAAGCTAGGACTAGATATGGCACTCAGGTCTGTTCTTTTTAAACATACAGATAACGTTGTTTCATGGAAGAGCCCCTGCATGTTTTCACACTTGCAGGTAAAATTTCCACCCCTTTTGCAACAATTAGGCTCATGCTGGTTGACAACACGCACGTGCAAAATCACCACATACCGTGCAAAACTGATTGGGGGATGTTGTTTGTGTCTACTGGAACGTATTTAATAATTTTCCCAAAGATATCCCCCTGATGTGAATGGTAACAGGATGTTTATAACAGAGATAAGGCCGGGATGAAATCCTATCCCTCTCTGGGAGCTAATAAAAGCAAAAATTTGGAATTAAGTATCACTTTCTCCGAGCTGCACACGAATGAGGAAATGGGGTCAGAAGGGCAAGCTGCAACATTGTAGGCACTTTATCTAAAACATAAACATTACTAGAGTGCATTCTGACCAAATTAACTCTCTCAGATCTGCCATGTTCGCATTCCTGTAGTACTTAAGCCTCCCAGCTTTACTGCTTCTCTGACTGAGGGTTGAACTCCAAGTTGGGGTTGACACTTGCAAACGGGGCTCTATAGTGGGGAGGGTCTGTTGAACCCTTCTGCAATTAAATATCTTCCAAAGAAATGCCAATGTCTTTGGAAAAAAAAAAAAAAAAAAAAGGGAAAAAAAAAAAAAAGAGGGGTGCAGAGAAGGTGAAGCCAAAGACACATTATCCATGCACAAACCCCTGAAAAATAGTTTTATTTGCACAAGTAGTAAAATAGGAGGATTTGCCCCGCTGGTGTTCGCTGCAAAGCATTTAAATTGGAAAGGCTGGGCTTGAAATCCCAGACCCTCTTCACCCCTTGATTTCAGAGTGGGTGGTTTAGCCCATGTGATGTCAAAAGCTTCCTAAAATCAGGACACAGCTTTGGGGTGGGAACAGTTTGTCAAGGCTGTTGGGCAGCTCCACTAAGTCAAAAATCATCTGTGTTTCTGAAGAGATGTCACGCGATTCCTGTAATAGTTGCTTGCAGATGCTCAGACCAAAAGAAAGTTCCCATTGTGCCAGACAGCATCCAGATCCCTCATTACAAAACACAGAAAGGATGGGAAGCACATGCTATCTCTGTACCTGCCACAAGGGATCAGTGGAGCTGATGCTATCTCCACCATGAAAACAGAGGAGCAAAAGCCTGGAAATAGGAGGAGGGAATGTAATATTAAAATTAGCACCTCCCAAAGATCAGACAAGCACTTGGGAGATAAATTATTTCCTTGCTGTGGGGAGGGAGCAGAGAAGAGCAGAATGTGCTCTACACCACTGCATGGAGCAGATGGCTCTCCACAATAGTCATGGACCTTTGCCAGGAGGTATGGGGAGGGTCAGCTTCAGGGCTTCTTCCAAGCCTGGCTGCAGCTGGTTGAGTTTGGAATATCTGTTCCACTTGAAATGCTGCCCTGTTTTATTTTTTTTTTTTTAAGTTTTTGTTCTGATTTAAGGTTAAAAAAGAGTATTTTCGAAATATACTGGGCAATAAATTTTCTACACCTTTAAAAACAAACGAACACACAAACAAAATAAATTAACCCATGCTAGTTCTTTGGAGAAAAGGAACTGCTTAGAGTTGGAGCTTTTTTTGAAGGAACGGATCCTCAAGCTTTCCTAAAATCCCTCCATGGTAATGACCACCTTGCTGCCTCCAATTTTGCAAAACACTGAGATTGCCCCAAATCTCAGGTCTTCCTGGGATCCATAAGAGTGTCACAGCCGGGGGGCTGACAGGACTGGGATTGCCCCCTCCAGGACAGCATGTGTGTGGTGAGGATGGCCTGGAGAGATGAGATTGAGGAGACTATGTCCTCTCAGATACCTTTGTAGGCAGATGAAAAACATGACAATTCTCTCAGTCCAGTAAGGTTGTCCAAAGTGGGTTTTCCCAGAACCTGCCCTGGGTATCAGAAGAAGGATATCAGTTTGAAATTCTTCCATAAAATGCCCTTGTTTCAGTGGATTGAGATTTTGAGATGATAAAATTATTTCACATATTACTATTCTTTAATTTCCAGTCACCTCAGTTCTTCTCACAGAACTGAGAGCTGCAATGCTCCAGAGTTAAGCGAGTTGCCCAGAGTCCCACAGGCAAGCCAGTCTCAAAGTCCTAGTCCCTGCTTTTAAGACACCAAAACTACTTTTTTTCCCAGCTCCTTCTGGAGAAACCTCTTGAGTTTATAAACCACCTGCTTGTTGGGTTTTTTTGGGGGGGTTGTTTTGGTTTTTTTTAACACAGCCACTTGAATTGTTATCATAATTCCTTATCTATGGCAAAGAGCAGTGTAAATACCTGAAGTAAAATCTCAGCTCTTCTGGGAACAGTTAGTCCTTTTTTAGTTCATGGTGGTTTATGTTGTAGATAGCATAGCTATCAGAGAAGGCTTTACACAGCAGTGGGTCAAAACAAACCATGCCTTTGTCAGCTGATGTCCATCAAAGTCTCCTCTGGCAGACTTTGCTGCTGGAGCATCCCCTGGTAAGGTGGTGATGTGCCATTGCAAGGTGCATTGGCAGGAACTGGGGCAGCGATCACCTTGAAATCTGAACTCTGTCATGCTGTGAATTAGAGGGGAGTGTTGTCTCCAGCATGAGCTGCCAAGGGATTGTGCTGCCAGCTTACTCCTTTCCTTATTTTGTTTTCCACTGGACCAACTTCCAGCTGGATCCCAGCCATTTGGAAAGGGTAGGAAACCAAAGGCTGTGATTTGCTAGAAATCATAAATATGGGGGGGGCGGGGAATGGGAGTGTGGTAAAAAGAATTGGAAGAAGGTCTTCAGGTAGCATAAAGCCACATTGCTGTCTGGAGACAGTGCTGAGCACCCTTCAGGGTAGGACCAATGTAAAACTTTCCATCTCCTTGAATTATTCCCTCAGGTCTAACATCAGACACTCTGAAGCCAAGTCAGATAGGTCAGTTCTCACTGGCCTTTTTTTATTGTTGTTGTTGTTTTCAAGAGCACAAGAAGCTTCCTAAGGTTTAAAATCATGCAGTGAAACTGCAAAGCTTCTTGGGCTTGTCATGAGCAGCGTTAACAAAGCTGTTAGTATTCAGGAGGAATTGCAAACATTGTGTTAATCCCCAGCATTTGCAGGCATCTCATTAGGTGAGATCTGCTCTCCTTCCAATGCGTTCCTTTCAGTTTTCTTTTCAAACCACAATCAAAACTCTCCTGTATTTTGTTTGAGATTTCAAACAGCCAGTGGTTCATTGATTTCACATAAAGGGCTCCTGTGCAGGGGATTGTACATCCGTTAAACAACTTAGGGCTGGTTGCCCCTTCCTGAGCTAAAGCCCCAGGGGAGGAGGTTATAGGGTTTCTACTCCAACCATCCTACAAAGAGAGCAAAGCAGTGCTGGTGCTCCCAGCTGTGCTGGGACTTGGAGGTTTCACTGTGGAACTGAGTGCTGCTCAAATGGGGAGAGCCAGCTAGGCTGGGGAATAAAACCCTCTATCACTTTAGTCATGTGGCTGGGGCAGGGATCTGGACTCCCAGCCATGTGTCCATGGAAGTGGCCACCTCCTGCCACAGCATGTCTGATGTGTTCTGGTTTGAATACCTGGTGTTCAAAGTGTAATCTAGGGAATGCACTCTTGTGTTATATCTGTTGTCTTTGTTAAAATATCTAATATTTTGCAACCCTAACTTGAGGGGAGATTAAAAAAAATAATAATCCAGTATAGCTTCCCACCTTGACTGGAAGGTGCATTCAGGGTGAGACCCCCATGCCCTTGTATCTGCTCCCTGTCTTCACTTTCCACTGGACAGCTCAATTTCCTCATTTGGACCTATGTGGTTTTGAGGTAGCAGTGGATACTCACAGTGGGCTAGGGTAAGAAGTACCCTCCCCTTCCTATCACCTCAGAGAAGCTGTCAGAAGGTTGTTTTGGAGTTTGGCAGTGCTTTGGGTAGGAAGCCAAGTTCTGCATCTGAAATAATCAGTAGAGTATCCTGATAAATAGATCTGTCTGATGGTGCTTCTGCATTTGGGTTTCTTTTCCTTGGGGTTGCACAGAAAGTTTTGAAAACATGCACTGTAGGGACCAACAAAACATAAATCTATCTTATTTAAAAATTGTAACTGGTAAGCCAATCTCAGCCTTCAGTGGCTAGGCAAGGATTTTTGAATGCATTGTCCTGGCAAAAATGAATACTTTATTATAGCTCCAGTAGATAAATTTACATCAGCTTACCCCAAATGACTGAGTTCCTACATAGGTCTGCAAAAGCTACTTTAATTTTAAAAATAATTAAAGAATAATTAAAAACATTGTGCAAATAACATAGTTTTATCTAAGTACGCTGTGTTGCATGACAGGTTTTCCATCCCAACCACCTTTTCACAATAACAGTGGAGTATTTTCAATCTCAGTATGACTTGCAGATATTTTCTCTCCTTTTGAACCAAATTCATGAAAAAGTTAGTTTACGTGAGTGGAAATGGTGCATGGAACCCTCTCATTTTAAACAGCATTGGAAACGACTGTGTATTTATTAATTTAAAACCCTATCAGTACCATGGGCTTCATGGAAATTGTCAAAGATCAGATGATTTTACAGTGCAAACTCAGCTAAGAGATCAGGCCCTAAGGTCACATTGTACCAAAAGAGTTAAAGACTCAGGTGGAAGGGGCATAAAGTAAAGGCAACCAGGGTTAGTGGCAGCCAGGACCCATTTCATTGTCACTTCTACAAGAATTGCCAAGTAATTTGTGCTGAGTGTAGTTACACTTGACCTAGACTTTGTTTTATCCCAATCCCTTTTGGGCAAGAGAATCCAGTTTGGCTGTGCACTGTTTTCTGCACAGAAATTGTTTAGCGTCCCGTTTTTGTCCTGGTCACACTCCCTCTTTAGAAATGACGTGCACCCATGATACTGTACTGCTACTTGACAACACTGTCTGGCAGTAGCAAGAGTGTCCACCCAGCAGTCAGATGGCTTTCACCTGTGTTTATTTGGCTTCTGGAATATTGTGTCCAGTTCTGGGCCCCTCAGTTCAAGAAGGACAGGGAACTGCTTGAGAGAGTCCAGTGCAGAGCCACCAAGATGATGAAGGGAATGGAGCATCTCCCTGATGAGGAAAGGCTGAGGGAGCTGGGTCTCTTGCTTGGAGAAGAGGAGACTGAGGGGAGACCTCATTAATGTTTATAAATATGTTAAGGGTGAATGTCATGAGGATGGAGCCAGGCTCTTCTCAGTGATGCCCAATGGTAGGACAAGGGGCAATGGTTGTAATCTGGAACACAGGAGGTTCCACTTAAACTTGAGAAGAAACTTCTTTAAGATGAGGGTGACAGAGCACTGGAACAGGCTGCCCAGGAGGTTATGGAGTCTCCTTCTCTGGAGACATTCAAGACCCGCCTGGATGCCTTCCTGT
>NW_010319756.1:81370-96807 GCF_000700745.2 Antrostomus carolinensis
ATTGGACTAGATGATATTTTGAGGTCCCTTCCAATCCCTAACATTCTGTGATTGTGAGACTGAGAGCACCTCAATGGTTGTAGAAACCCCTCAGGGTATTTCCTGGTTTGATTATTTAGGCTGAAGATGCACAGCTTTCCCAGACTGTAATGGGATTGGACTGGAGAATTTGACCATATGCTCAATGGAGATCATGATACTATTTTTCATGTTCAGCATCATGTGTATCCTCCTTCTTTGGAAGTGAGGTAGTTGATCTAGAGTGGTGAGGAGGAGGTCTGGGCTCAATTCCCACTTTTGCCATTGGCTTCCTGTGCAATTTTTCCTCAATTGTCAGAGGTCATGTTCCCTGGAAGGGTGCAAGGACAGACCTCCAAATGCTCAGCCCTCCACTGTTGGCCTCCTTGGCCTTTGATTCTCCTGGTGCAAGAAGAGACCTCCCATCCATAGATACCTTTTAGTTGTATGTACAGGAGATTGTTTGGGACTAGGACTGTCTGGTTTTCTGTTTTCATACAGTGCCTAGCGAAGAGATCTAACTGTAGCAGAGAAAACTTGGTCCTGCCATTAATAGCAGGAGTAATGATAACATGGGAATTGAGACCCACCTTCTCAGTGACAGGTTGCTACTCCCTCATAGCTTCCTTCCTGAACTATTCCAAATTATTTTGACTAGGAAAAGGTCATATATATGCTGTATAGTTTTGGACCCATCGCTTTTCTTCTCTTTGTCTAAATGCACATTTATTTAAAAGTTCAATGTGTGTGTGTTGAGCCAAATCCCTGAAATGTGCTCCTACTGAATGTGCTCTCCAATGTGCCCTTTCTATCCTGACTTGGGAGCAGGTAAACTTCCCAGAAAATATTGTAGTTGATGAAGTTTTGCATCACAGGGTCCCTCTCCCACTCCTTTCCTGTACTCTTTTTTCTTTTTTTCTTTTTGAAGTGGAAACTGTATTAATTTTCAAAGCAGATATGTACAGTCAGCAATGATGAAAATGAAGGTAACTGTCAAAAATCTTGCCAGAAGGGATTTCTCCACTTTAATTTCTGCTTACATTATTAAGACAAGTAAATTATCTTTTCATGGAATGTTTCCTTTTTTTCTGGAAACACTACTGATAAACGATGTAATATTTGAGGCTCTTCTCCACAGCTGTTGGAAGCCCAAATTTCTGTTCCCTATACCACAATAGATACAGGCGCCAAGTAAAACCTTAACCCGACTTTCATGATTAAATGTGATGGTATCACTGAGGGAAATAAGGAATCTACAAATATTATTCTGAAAGTAATTGATTGATTGAGCTCTTATATTTTTTTCCTGGGTGTTTTTAGGAGTCTGTCAGTGTCATTACAGGGATTAGGAAAAAGGCAAACAGAGTTCTGAAATAGTAGCTGAGAAGTGCTTTCTGTAGCTGCGACTTTAAGTACTATTTTAAAACCACCTTGACAGAAACAAGCTATAGCTGCTGTGTCAAAGCAGAAAGCTGCTATTTTTATCACCGAAATTTTAAGCTGTTCTCAGGAAGGGATTTCCTTCTATGCTGCTTTCAGATTTTCACTTTCAAGACTTAGGAGATTTTTTTTAATTATTATTATTATTTTTTAAGATTTTTCAGGAAGATGGTGTAGACCAGGCAGAAAAATCTTGTAGACTGACAGGACAGTATAGTGTCTTTTTGTGAGAGGGATCCCCTTTCTTTTTTTTTTTTTTTTTTTTAATCTTCCCCTAAGCTGTCCACTGAAACTTGAATAGTAAAGGCCACTTTTGCTCCATATCTTAAATAATTTAGGTCAGTTGTTGACATTTTAGCACAAGTAGCTTATCTTAGGGGTAAGAGCTGCTTAACCCATTGCAAGGAGGAATGGATACCTTCCCCCCCCACCCCAACATAAACAGTCCCTGGACTTTCCAAACAGTGTTTGGGAAGTTCTCTTGACATCTGACACTGTGCAATTTACTACTCTTGTCAGGTGAATAGTTTTGTCTCTGGTGACCAACACTGGTCCCTGTTGCACTGGTGATGGGTGTTTTATTGCCTCTGAACAGCACCTACTTCTGCTGTGTTCCTCCTTCTGTGGACAAAAGCACCAACTGCCTGGGCTGTAGGGGAGTCCTCTCTACCCTGCTTGAGGGGCTTGGCCTTCTGCTTGAAAGAACAGGAGAAAAATGATGCCATTTAATCACTGTGATTGGCTGGAGCCTCCTTGTTTGTCTCTTTTGTACCTAGATAAGCAACCTTTAAGGGGAAAGCTGATTTGTAAACTCAGCATTTTAAGCCTCGGAGGATATTATGGTCACAGAGTAATTAATAGGTCTGGGATTGCCTAATAATTCTCATATTGACATGAGGAGAGAGTCAACCCATCTCCGGCTGTTGTTTTTCACATTAAAAACATGCAGCTATGCTGACTTCAGCATCCCTTCACTGGAGCTCTGCCTGCTAAATACTAGCTATGTATCATCAAAGAGAATCTGGTGGGTCAGGGAATGTTAGACAAGGATTAAAGTGCATAAATAGTATGAATTTTAGATAAGTTTCCAAGTGACCTGTACCTGGTACTTGGTTAATCTTTACGGTATAGTGTGTGTGGGTTTTGTTCTGCAGGTTAGTACAAATGGGAGAGGAACTGTTCAGTTATTCAGAACTTACCCAAACATTTCCAAATCACTTGTTTATCCAAGCACCAGTTTTCAATAAGAAATTATCATTTGTGTGCGTTTAAGGAGAAGGACGGGACAGGTTATTGTTGTGATCTGCCTCTGTAAAAATATCCAAATCCCACCCAAAACTTTCAAGATCCCACTTAAAAAAAATGCTGCATCAGTTCAAAAGCAGATAACCAACTTCCCCAAGGCACTGGAGAACCAGCTTCTGACCATTAACACCCTTCAGTTGCTCTGCCTTGGGAAGTAGAGGCCTCCAAAATAGATGATCCTATATGAAATGTACTCAGCAAAACAAGAGAAGGTAATCATATGTGTGATTCATTACATGGAGGGAGCCTGACTTAAATTTGGAGTTGGATGTGGCCAGTGTAACTTCCTGGTGTGACAGTGCTTCCCAAGAAAACCTTATGCATTCTAGGTGGAGGTGCTGATTTCAGTGCATGAAGTCAAGGGATGTTTAGCAACAAGCTTTGATGAGAGCAGGATCACTTCTGTCTGATCTTGAAGACATTACCTAACCATCTGCTTTCTAAATTCCTGGGAACTGCCCAGCTAAGGACTAATAGAGCCAACCAGACACATGCACATACCAAAAATGAGTTTTGCTGAACACCTGGGGCCAACACCTCAGCTGATGCAAATGGGCAGAAATGACACTAAGCTAATTTATAGCAGCCTAAGATTTGGCCCAGGAATACTATTATTTTTCTATTTAGAATGGTGCTTACAATTTGCAGAAGTTTGTTATTAGGAACAGGCCAAATATTTCAGAGGAAATTATGGAGTAATAACAACCACAGAACCTAAATTAGTTGTTTTTAAGTTATAAGAGCATAAAATAATAGCATCTGACACCACTAACCACTATTCTTTCTTGCACTCCTTAAAACTTCAGGTGCCCTTTGCCAAACCAATTGTTTCCAAATTCTGTCAAAAATATTGTCCTTGGGCAGAAAGCTCAGATGCTAAATTTCAACCCAGAATGATTTTTATGGCTGAGTGACAGAAATCTTGAAAAGGGGATTTATAATGAATACAACCCTAACTACTGTGGCGTGAACAGTGCTGCAATTCTCATTAGCTGAGCTTTTTTTTTCCCTTTTTTCTTAGAATTTCAGAGGGTGGAGCTGGCCATAGGAAGCAGTTGACTTGTGTGTATGCTTCTGTCATGGCAGGAAAGGAACTCAGCAGCTTCATTTCCCCTTTCATCTCTGGACATCTGTCTGGGTTCAAAGATTGTTGTGGGTCTGAAGCA
The DNA here is from genome assembly GCF_000700745.2 of Antrostomus carolinensis. Lineage (NCBI taxonomy): Eukaryota > Metazoa > Chordata > Aves > Caprimulgiformes > Caprimulgidae > Antrostomus > Antrostomus carolinensis. The sequence continues at coordinate 85,300 of NW_010319756.1, forward strand.
ATGGGATTTCAGTATGGTTTTTCATGTTGTGGCCATGAGCGTGGGCAGGCAGTGTGACTGTGGCATATGAACCGAGAGGTTTTGGCACCAGGACTTGACTCTTGTCCTGCTTTTTAATGAAGTTTCTTCACTGGTGGATGGTGGAAAGGCTTTGAACCTGAAAACAAACCTTAGCAAATGAGGAGGCAGAAGGACCAGCAAGTGGATGTGCCAAGTTCGTGTCCTGCTCAGCTTTACTGCTGAACTCCAAATTTCAGGTTGTGGGAAAAGGAAAGAGACTCCCTTTGTAGATATTAAACACCAGGTGTGCATGGTTGGGAAGTGGGAGTGGAGAGCTGGCTGGAGGATTCTTTTCTACGTATTTTATTTGGGCTTCTGTTTCCCATGAGCAGAGAATGAAGTCACAAAGCTCTTGCAAGAGATAGTTCAGGTGCATCCCTCATTTTAAGGGATTTCCTCAGCATGGCACAGCATTCAAGGCCAAAAAAAAAAGAAAAAGGCAGCCTTTAAAACCAGTTTGTTATAGAAACAGAAAGTCTTTATGGCTGCACATAGCCCTGAAGCAGGATTGTGACCCTTCCTTGAAGTTCCCAATGTAAATATTGCCTTAAGCATCCAACTTAAAAGATCTCAGGTTGGGACCTCAGACGTGGTCAGGAAAACTGAATGGAGACTGAAAGCCCTAAAATAAGAAATGAGTTGTGTAGTCCACTGGGTCTCCCCAGCACGGTCTCCTGTGGTTGGAAGATCGCACATGTGGTGAGTAATGTCATAATCATCCCAGAGCAGAAAACAAACCCAAGTAAAAGGTCTTAGAAGTCTTTCATCTCTACTTTCCCAAGCCACAAATGGCGAAATCTTCACATAGCTTGTTCATATTGCTTTTGAAAGATGAGAACTTGGGTCCTTGATGGGAGAGGCAGAATGGGACTGAAATCGCCCTGTTAATGAAGAAACCATTAATAAGAACTGACTCTGCTAGAAGCTGTTCTCCTGGTGCCTTTGGTAGGTGGGGAGAAGATTTTGATGAACCTATAGGAGCTCTCCCGTCTGACTTGAAAATTATTCAAATTAATTCAAGATGAAGAGAGAGGGTTCCCCCAAAATGAATACTCTAGTTCACAGCTTCATCGTACATATACTTTGCAGGAGATGGTTTGAAATGTTTTATCTGACTCTTGGCATGCTGCATTTCAGGAACTACCATTTTTTTTCTGGTGGGTTTTTTTTGTTGTTGTTGGTTTGGGGTTTTTTTGGTTTTTGGGTTTTTGTTTTTGCTTTTTTTTTTGTAAAAAGAAAATACCTTTCTGGTGATTATTTAAAAAAAAAAAAAAATTTAAAAAAAATCTTAACTAGTTGTTACCTGGATGGGGAGGAGGTGGATTGTGTTTGAAGTGAAGACTGAGTTGAGTGCAGTGAGGTGTCGTCACCCAGCCTTCAATACTTAAATCCATTAGAAGTATCCAAATAACAAGATACTCAGGCTGGGGCATATTTCAGCAGCCTGCTGTATGTTGTACATACTCTGCTGCCATCTGGCTAGCATTGAGCCCTTCCACCCTACCTTGGCAGTACAACAAGAAAGCTTTCCTTGCCTCTGTTTTGCAGGTGGCTGGATATCACTTCATGCAGTTATATGCAAATGCTTGCAAATATTACCTCCGTGCCACAATGAAGCAGCTCCCATAACCCAGTGCTACACTGATGTATCCAGTTCAGGAACTGTGATTTTATTATTATTATTATTTATTTTAAATTTATTTATTTTTATTTTTCTTTTTTTTTTTTTTTTTCAGCTGGGAGTAGTCATTTAACATATGGGTGCACCCCTTGATTTTCAGCAATTTTCTGTCTTCAGGGTCTGGCCTGCCATTTGGGGGTTTATGCATGTGATATATTCTTGACTGGTAATAAAGGCAACTTAAGAGAAAGCACTTGCCAGCATAAAGGTGTCAGGTACATGCGCTTTGGCCTCTTCTTTTGGATCTCCTTCTCCATCCGCCCCATGTTTGTGTAATCCAAAGCAAAGGCTGCACCAAGCCAATGCAGGGCAAGGGGAAGAGAATAAATACAGTCATGTTTGTTTTCCATCCTCTTACTGTCAGATACAAAGAACAACTTCAAAGCAACACATAACTAAGTTAGGTGATACACCAACAATAATTAAAACGCCCCTGCAGGAAGTCATGTCACTGAAAAAACAACTGCTTCAGAAAGCAATAACATTTTTCTGCCAAAGGCATGTGAAACTACTGTATCTGGGCTGTGACTCAAAAAAATTTGGCTCTTGCTTCAATTCATCCCTATTCAGGATATTTGAACTTAATTCTGAGACTGTGCTGGTTAGAATGGGGAAAAATTAAAGCACAGAGCAGCTCTGACAGAGTGATTTTGAGCCATCTCTGAACAGAAGGGATGTACATAAGGGAGAGGAGAAAGGGCTGTTGGGGGTTATCTCCATGGGAGAGCCATGAGTGGGTAGACCACAGCCTTTGCAACTCCATCATGCTCTGCAGTTTTATCAAGTTTTATGTCACTCACCTCCTGCATCAAGGTTCTGCCCTGTGTGAAGGAAACCGGGATGCCACACTACTGAAATGCAGGAAAAACCTGGGGTCAGTGGAAGGGTACTGTGACCCTATCTTTGTTCTCTGAGCACAGAGGAGAATGGTGAGGTACCATTATAGCACTGGTGGGTGTTTGCATAATAAATCAGGTGGAAAATGTAGATAATTGCCCACCATGAATGTGATAATTTCACTGGGCTAGCCCTTGGCTAACAGCCAACACAGCTGTTCACCCACTGCCCCTCCACCCGCAGGGGATAGGGGAGAGGATTGGAGGGCAAGGGTAAGGAGGCTTGTAGGGTGAGATAACAACAGTTTAATAATAGAAATAAAACAAAACTTTAAAAAAAAACCCTAATATTGGAATAGTAGTGATAATGATAACAGTAATAAAATATACAAATGAGTGATACTTGGTACAACTGTTCACCACCCGCCGACCAAGCCCGGCCTGTTCCCAGATAATGATCCTGGAGGAGTGACAATCCCGAACCGAAACCGCAATCCCGGGAGAGCGAGAGCCCGAGCAAAAGCCAGAGAGAATCCCCCCCTTTCTGGTCAGCCCTGGTTAATATACTGAACATGACGGGATATGATCTGGAATATCTCATGGGCACATCCCAATGCCAGTTTGGGGTTTGCTGTTCACTGCACTTCTCCCTCCCAGTCCTAATGCAGCTGTGACCCAGCCAAACACGGTGGCCTTGAGCTCCAGCAGCAACTCATAACATTGGTACTTTATCAACATTCCTCTCATAACAAGTCTCACACTGACACTGAAACACAGCTCTTCTAACTACTGAGAATGAAATTAACTCTATCCTAGCAAAACCAGGACAATGAAGCACCATGTTGGTGGTGATTTGTCCAGAGGCAAAGGCATCCCCATTCATGCCAATACTGGTCATTTCAGCATGATACCAACTTGTTCACGTCTTTATTACGAGCAAGACCCAGAGTCCATTAAAGCCAACAAAAAGACCTTAACTTGTCTCTGGTTCACACTTTTGTGCATTTCCTACAGCTAGAAGAAATAGTCCTTTCGTAACTATTGTGGAGTTTGTTACTATTAAAGAACACCTGCACCACCTGCTTTATGGCCAGTATACCTGCTGTCTTCTGTAGATGCTGCAAATGTCAGTGCTCTCCTCAGTGCTTGCTTTTCTTTTTTTGTTGTTGTTGTTATGTTTTGTTTATCGTCAGGATTGGAAAGGATGAATGTTGCCCAATGATTATGAAGCTGACTTTGAAAGACTTGAAAGTCAAGTTAAACTCTTTTATTTAGAGAGTAGTCATTCTAAATTGGAAACAAATTGTTCAAGAGATCTACCTGTAGGAAAAAGAAAAAGTGGTTGCTGCTGTTTTATAATTTATAAAAGTAGCTTAAATCATAGATGCTTTAAAAAAAAAAAAAAACAAACAAAAACCCCCCAAAAAACCCAACCAATTCGAACGCAAGTCACTTTGAAGACAGGAGTTATTCAGAGCTTGAGCAATAAGCCCTAACAATGAAGTTAAGTTACAGACAAAACCCATGTTTTATCAATCAACTGCTACTTTAAAGTTTGACAGCTTTTGTAAGCAGGAAAATGTCAATTACATAAGATATTTGAACCTGTGGAAATAGCCCATGGAAACACAAAATGTCTGTTCACACATCAAATGATCCAGACTTGAAGGAAGTTAAAAACCAGAATGCACTAAGGAATTATCTGATGGAAAAATGGAAACTTTGTTATGAATTTTCAAGAAATATTGGCTAATTAATTTCTTTGGTGAGTTTATAAGGTTACTTAGGATTGGAGAAAATGAGGTAACTTCCCTATTTTTCCTGATGTGTAACAGCTATGGAAACACTTTGAAATGAGTGTCCCATCATTATGAATTCATTTGGTTATCCTTTTAATAACAATGATTGTACTCAGGCATTTTATATGAATGTTACATCCCATCTCTTTCAGGTGCTGCTTGGTCACTTCACTGAGAACTTGTCAGCTGGGTCTTATTAAATTCCCATTAAGGAAGGAAGAGCTAAATACTTAGTAACAAAATTGAAAGGGGAAAAATCTAAAAAACACATAGGCTTGGACCTGGAAAATTAGTTCTTAGGGAGTAGAAAATATTCTACTTAAGTGAACAAAAGCACTGAAATTTACTGCTGCATGCAAAAAAAATTGTTGGGAGCTTCGTTTTACAAAGCACAATCAAATCAATTTATTCAGCACTCGTTTTCTGCAGCAAGATGTGATCTTTGGTAATGTGTTTTATTAGATGCAACTGATGTAGCTGGAAAAAGTAGACACAAACTTCCAGGTTTATGAGCTCTTCTTCAGGTCTGAAGAAGTGTGTGATTTCATGTAAAGTGCTTTGGAAAGCATGTTAAACCAAACTACAAGCAACTAGTGCCAAGTAAGACCGTCCACATGGAGATCTAATAACTAGTAGCAAGTTTGCTGTGAATTCAAATGCCACTTCATGTTGCCTTTAATCTCTGAGTTAAGATGAACAAATTGGAATGATTTTATATCTGCACAAATGCCCACATAGAGTTTTCATGCTGTTTTACTGGTCTGATGAAAATAAACAATCTCCTGTTAAAACTCCAGGAGTATGAATGCTAAATTAGTGCCCAAAATTATATAGTCAAACGGACACTTTTCCAGCAGTGAGGACTACAGCTTGTTGCTTATTAACATATGTGGGAAACACTTTTTTTTTTCATGGAAATTTTAACATTGTCATTAAAGACTAAACTTTTTTAGTCTAACCTGGAATGTTTTCAGCATGAGGCTGAAATAGGAAAGTTTTCAACCAAAATCTTCTTTGTGTTGTAGATTTTCTTTTTTTTTTTTTTTTTTTTACATTTTCTGTGAAATGTTTCATTTAGCTAAACCAGACATTTTCTGTCTAAACTCAAAAATATTCAATATCCTACTTAAGGTTATTTACTTTAGGAGGACAGCAAGCCATATGGGCTGAGGACCTTCATGTTGCATGTGGCCCAAGCATCACTGTTCACCAGCAGCCTGTGTTCCTTTTTTGCCTCTGATATCCCTCCTGACAAAGGAACAGGACTATGTAGCCAAAATCTTTCGCAAACCCACCGCAGCCCAATGCTGCACAAATGACTGAACACAAAACCATTAAAATATCATGTTGTTAACAGCAAATACTATTTTTGTCAGTGAAATTAAGACATTACTGGAGTTAAATCCCGAGTGCCCAAGACATTATTTCTTTCTTGTCAAGCTGGTAGTTGCCTGGGACATGCACAATGCCCACTCCAACAGTAAGAGCTTGGGGCCAGTGTAGTTTTGTGTAGGTGCTGTAAGTGGTGTAATATAGAGACCATCAGAGCTGTGCTCACCTATTTCCTGGGCTTTTGGAGACAGCAAGGTCCCAAGGAGCATGTAAGAGCAGCTCCATATTTGATATAACTGCAGCAGTGCTACTCAAAGGGGCTGTTGCAGCCCCCAGGGCTGAGGGGAAAGGAGCAGCACTCCAGCACTGTCCCTCTGCATCAGCCTGCCCAGAAGGGGTGGTTGTGGGGCCTCGTTCAGCCAGGGGGTTATTTGAGAAGTGACTCAGAAATTATCCAGGGAGCCTTGGGCTAGTTTACGCCACTGAAGCACCCCTGCACTGGGAGCTCTTTCATTATCTTTTAAAGTAAAATGTTCCTTTGGCTTCTTACCCTCAGTGACTAGGACAAACAAGAGGTTGTGCCCATTTGCTCTATTCAAACAGTGCAGCTCTGCTGAGCACCATCTCCCTCGGTGGAGTCCCAGGTGTTTTTTGGTGGGGAAGGAGGCAACCAAGGCTATGTGATGACTGGGGCAGCTCTCACTCGTGTGAGCGAAGGTCTCTCCCATGGAGCAAACCCCAAGAGCTGAATGGATGAGCTGCATTAATGGAGTTTGCAGAATTAACCCTGTCAGATTATGCAACATCCTCAGTACTTGCCCTTATTCATGGTGGCACTAACTAGCCCTCACTATCACTGAGACCAATGTGCTGGGAGGCTGTTGCTCCCTAAGGGGATAGCCTTTTTATGATCACAGAGCGCCAGCTCGGATAGTCATCTTAGAGCAAGTTCCCATCAAGCAGCCTGACATCATTGGATATGATTACTGACACCTGTTTAGTAAATAATAAAATTACATCAGATCTTTTCAGCACCAGGTTGTTAAAAGAGAGCTCAAGTGCAGATGTAACCTCCAGTATGAATAGGAGAATTCATTAGGCATCAAGGTCTTTAAAATCATCAGGGTTAAACAGCAATTTACCTTACACCGTAACTGTTAGCAAGTGATTTGGTGACAAGAGATTGACAAGGTACATTTCCCTGGAGGGCACAATAAATAATTTTTTTCATCCTGAAGCATTTTCACAGAAATGTTTATGTATTTGAGTATTCAAAGTTAATTAATTTCCAGTAGTTTGACAGAGGGTTCTTTTTTTTTTTTTCAGTGACCGACAAAATTATTGTGTGAGTTCATCTCTTTTTACAGTATTATTTGGTGAACTTTTCCTGCATGATCTAATCAGAGTGGAAAACCAAATAAAAATTTATTGGTAAGCAGGAAAAAAAGAGTTCACTGGCCTGCTCAGCTGGCATTGTAGATTAAAATAATGCTTTGATGTTTTGGAAATAGTATTTTTCCTTTGTTTTAGAAGACATGATGGTCATACAGAGCAAATCACAAGCAGCATTTTTCAAACTGTGCCATAGCTGTCCTTGGGTAGACCATCAGTATGATCTTAGCTGACTTTCAGACCTGCTGTTTCTATTGCAAATTAAAAAAAGAAGCCTTCAGTTATTCTGATTGTCACACATTTTATTTCCATTACTAGTTAAAGATTTTCATTACAATCTTTTGGGGGGTGGAGGTCTACTTGTTTCAGCAGGGGCTTGTTCAGGTATGAGTGATAATGTGAGGCCACCATGGGGCAAGAGGCATATTCCTCCAGACATCTTCCAAATGGCCCGAGGTAGGAGGATTTTGGTGCTGCCTCTTGGGTAGTCCAAGCAAAGAGCTCAGCTCACCAAAAATGCTGAGGTTCTAGTGATCAAAACTTAGATTTACATCAGGCAATATGTCATTGTAGATGTGGGGTTTTCCAATTAATACTGAACTGATTAAAAATTAACTATTTTGCCTAAACATGTTTTTCTGTGATATTCAGAGTTAACAAAATGGAAATTTTCATTGAGAAAATTTTTGAGCTTTCATCACTCCAAAATTTCTCCCGTTGGAACATTTCCAGCAAGCTCTAGCTATTAATATATGTTAAAGCAAATGGTAGATTGAAGGGTACTTTAAACACTCATGTTAAGTTTTCAGTGCTTAATTAAACAGTACTTTACTCTGTGCCCATTAAATACAAATAATGCCACTCCAACCACTGATCTAAGGCTTTTAAATGACAAAGTATTTGGCAAGCAGCTTGATTTGTGGTTATTAGTGACTTTACTTGCCACTTTCACTTTCAGAGCTGTTTTGGACTTGGGAATCCAAGCCCTTTGGCTTTGCCTTTTCAGTTCAATTTTTTTACCTATGCTCCAGACTAATATGCTAAATCCTCTACTGAAAAGGACATTAATTTCTCCTGCATTTCTGTTACTTTTTGCAGTGACTGGGATTTACAATCATTTCTGCCAGGTTTTAAGCCATGTTAATCTTTGCTAGGATGCTGGCACAGCAGCCTTTCCCATTCACACCAAAAGATTTTAGCAGTTAACATCTCTGAATTATTATGGCAGAAAATTGGAGGATGGTAGGGGCTCAGTAATGGGTCTCTTGCAGACAACTGGAGTTTTAACTATGGCATCAGCCTTTCTGAAAATAGTTGCCTTAAAACAATGTGTGGATTCCATGTTAGAGCAACAGTCTCCTGGGGTAGGTCTAGTGCAGTACATCCCTGTTGAAGGGCTTGAACAAAACACAAGAAAACTGTAATCTTATTCAACTGATGTGAACTGAAGCCTCTTGTTCTCTCTGGAATAGTTTGCTGAATTGGATCAATGATTTTCCTGTATTATGTGAATGTCCTAGTTCTTTATAGAGTTTTGTGTGCAAGCTCAGTCTTAGGGCTGATGACTTGTGGTTTCTTTATGGGCAAAGAAACTTGTGTGTTAATTGTTCCATTACACATGCAGTAAGTTACATCCTAAAGGTAGGATGCTCTGTCCCATTAGCATGGTCCCATTTGCTGCCAGTTTGTGTTCTCCACATTTCTCACCTTAGCAGTTGTTACCAGACTTATGATACTGCTGTTTCAGCTCACTTTGTCCGGGTGGCCTGAGTGGAGGTGTAGGGATTACGCTAGAGGAAATGTATTTTGCAGGAGCTTTTGGTCTCCCACAATAGCTGTTGTAGCAGGAATTTCCCTCTTCGAAATTCATAATCAACGAGTCATTTCCATTGAAAACTGCACTTTCAACAGCCAGCCCCTCAAATGTACTGAGATACCTAAATCACTTCGGTGACTAAGCCCCTTTGAAAGCAGGATTTAGACTTTTTAGACTGTGTGTTTCTGCAAATCACATATTGGTTCATGAAGGAACGGGTGCTGATGCTTTCTTTGGCAGCCATGTGGATGGTCGTGTTCAGAAAGCTTCAGCTGCTTGTTTTCCAATCCTTGCTAATATTCCAGGTCAACAGTCATGTCTGTCAAGCCTATCCTATAGCACTTGCAAGCCTGAAATACTTTGTACAATGTTAATGACGATGAGAGAGGACTTTTCCTGTCTTGGGAACAGACTTAGCATAATAGTTTTCTTGTGTCTATGTAAGATCTGTTCTGCCGACAGCGTGGAAAGAAAATGGCTTCTGCAAAAATAGTAGTTTTATTTTGTTGCTTTCTCTATGCACATCCCAGTGGCAAATGACTGCTCTCCAAATGACAGCTCACAGCAAAAGAAGAAAGCAAGAAAAGCAGCAAGGTAATTTAGAGACCGCAAGGGAGGCATTCCTTCTTCCATGAAGCCTGTCTAAATCCCTGCTGAAATATGGCATATCATGTTTTAATCCCCAAAGGTTGCCTGCACCATGTGATTTGTGTAGGCTTGTTCTTTTCCCACCCACAGGAAGAAGGAGAGGGAACACAGGGTCCTGCTCTCACACAGTTTGATGAATTTTCCCAAGAGTTTGGAGATTTTGACTGGGACAAACTTCCCACTCAGTTGATGCCCCCTTATCTGAAGGCCACGCACTTGGGTGGAGGGCAAGGGAGCTGGCATGTGAATGCAAAGCATGATACTGCCCAGAGTGGATGCTCCTGCTCAGCTGTCTTCTATGGATTATTGAATGGCTTGTTTCACACGTGGATTAAGATGAACGTGATAAAGGTGCTATCAATATCCACCCATGCAGATCTTGATAAGTACCTGTCCCATGATAGCTGGCCTAATTTGTTTTCCAAGTTAGACAAGCACCAGAGTGAAGACCTTTGAAAGCCTCCAAGACATTTAGCAATACCTAAGCTGTTTGATTTTCAGCAGGATTCATGGTCCTCTAAAGAGCATCTCTAAAGATAGCCAAAGGTGACAGTGAGTGTTTGCAAATATACACTCCAGTTCTGGACAGCTGTTCCAGTAGAGCACTTTGTGCCTCACCTCTTTCCCAAGAAGATGTTGCTGAATGCCTGTGGAGTTAATACCAAAACCCATGCCTTCACACCAGCACCCATGGTATTGTGAGACTGTTTCCTCGTTTCCAGCCAAGAATCAGTAACTAATAATGAATAACCAAAGTCAGCAGTTCATTAACACCCCTTAAGGTGTAATAAATACAATCTCCAACACTTATGAGTAGAATAGGATTTATTTTCTCACTTTTCTAAGATTGATTTTAAAAAAAAAATAGGAACTGAAATGAAATATCAAAAATTCTTGTCTTTACTCCATTTGCACTTTTCTCAAATATTACATCCCTATAGAAGTTTTAGCCCACTTTTTGAAAATCAATTCTCTTAATTGAGATGGGAAAAAATCGAGTCTTTTTAAAGCAAATTGTTTCCTTTTCTTTAGTTGCTTGTTCTTAAAAAATGCATTTGCACCAATTTATATTTTGAGAAATAATTGATGTAAAAGGACAGAAGTCACCTGTTTTAAAAAAAAAAATATTAACCAGTTCTGTTAAGTATAGAATTCATATTATGTATCTAGGAAACAATGTGTTTAGGTTTATTTTCACTCTAAAGTTATGAAATTTATTTCTTTTTATAGGTCTATTCATAATAATGTAGTTACACTATGTTTGCGGCTATGTAGAGTTGCAACTAGACCGTATCATTGGAAATTGAACTTCTATGACTGAATTACTTAATATTATATTTGTTCTTCATAGGTACCATTTTGGAAACTGAGGACATAACTGCAGTGTAACCAGGCTGTCATTTCACTGCAGGAGTTCATGGCCCTGACTTAGGCCATACCCAGAATTTCTCTGTACAGCACCCGATGCAATGTGACTACCACTTTCTGTAATTACACCTTGATGTGGTGCCTGGACAGTCTTAGTATTCCTGGGGTTGTTGTCTTTACAGTATTTAATGGTAATTATCACCAGTTGCAGGTGGGCATAACTAGCAGGACTGGATAAAGGCCAAATAGGATTGCAGATCACACACGCCAAAGGAAGCCAATTTTGTGATATATGCATGGTCATAAATGAAAAAATGGGGAAAAAATAGTCTGTGAAGAAACACCAAGTGTAGTTTGTTTGACATCTCTGGAGCAGTATGGCAACGTAGCACTGTAAATACCCAGAGCCAGGAGTATTGTCTGCATACAGCAGGATTGAGCCTGTGGAAAGGCAGAGAAAGAGCTTTTTGTTTTCCTCCTGGGGTTGTACATCTGCTGTGCTTTGTCTTAGAATCATATCATAGAATCATAGAATGGTTAGGATTGGAAGGACCCTAAAGATCATCTAGTTCCAAC
>NW_010319756.1:96884-97231 GCF_000700745.2 Antrostomus carolinensis
GGAGGGGGCATCTACAACTTCCTTGGGCAACCTGTTCCAGTGTCTGACCACCCTCACAGTGAAGAATTTCTTCCTAATATCTAATCTAAACCTCCCCTCTTCCAGTTTAAAGCCATTTCCCTTTGTTCTGTCATTAACTGCCCTTATGAAAAGTCCTTCCCCAGCTTTCTTGTAGCCCCTTCAGGTACTGGAAGGCCGCTATAAGATCTCCCCGGAACCTTCTCTTCTCCAGTCTGAACAGCCCCAACTCTTTCAGCCTGTCCTCATAGGAGAGGTGCTCCAGCCCTCGGATCATCTTGGTGGTCCTCCTCTGGAATTGTTCTAACTGGTCCATGCCTTTCTTGTGT
>NW_010319757.1:0-7669 GCF_000700745.2 Antrostomus carolinensis
CTGTTACAAAGATATCAGGAGTTAAGAGTCATTCTCCAATAACCTCAATCTCTGAAAACAATCTGGAGAAACACACCAAACTCCAATTCCATTTCCAAGAGCAAAATACTTAAATCCTATTGCCTGCAGGCAAACATGATGCTAGCGCAGCTCATACTGGTTTGACACTCTTCTAAGATGGACAACCTGAGAACAAGACAGAACAGCAGTTACAGAATGGATTATGTCCTGGTTTCGGTTAATTTTCTTCTTAGTAGCTAATATAGCTCTGCGTTTTGGATTCAGGGTGGGATTTTGTATGAGAAAAAATGTTGATAACATACTGATGGTTTTAGTTGTTACTAAGAAAAACCAAAGACTTTCCAACCTCCTCGTATTTTGCTTGTCTGCAGGTCCAGAAGAGACTGGGGAGGCACAATAAGATTAGCAGACCCAAACTGGCAGTTAGATATGCCCATAGGATATTCTATATCATATAATGATGTGATGTTCAGTATTTAAATGAGGGTTGACCAGAATGCTTTCCTTCTCTCTTTCTGGGATTGCAGTTTCGTTTCGGGATGGTCTCTGCTCCGGGATCGCTACCTGGGACCAGGCTGGGCATCAGTCGGTGCGTGGTGAGGAATTGCACTGTGCATCGCTCATTTGTATATTTCATTATTACTGTTATTACCATTATTATTGTCATTAGTATTTTATTTCAATTATTAAATTAGTTTTACCTCAACCCACACATTTTTTTTCATTTTTAACCCTTCTGATTCTCTCCCCCATTTCCCAGGCTGGGGAACGTGAGCAAGGAACTGTGTGGTGTTTGGCTGCCAGCCGAGTTAAAACCACTACAATGAACATGATGTCTCTGCCTGTGATCCAAGAGCCAACAAAAGAGGTAGGTTAGATGCTATGATACCCATGTCAGGTACATAAATGCTATATGAAGTGTCAAAATACAGCATTTTGCAGCTATAATCCCTGAACCCCACCTGATACCGCTCAGCAATGCAGCATTTTCATATTCAACAAATAGGAACCAAATCAAAGGGCATGACAGAAATTGCTACTGCCAGAGAATGGCAGGATAGTACCAATAAACAGATTTAATCTACAGGTGGGTTGAACCACTCGTGATACTCATAGCAATCAGGCTGCAGTAATGAAGAAAAACCATGTTCAAATTCCACCATTCAATTTTGTGTCTGACCAAAGATGAATTATTTCACTCTCTGGAAGTGGTGGGGATTACCAGAGCATTTCAGTGACCATCGGTGGGTTCAGGTGGTAGCACCTTAGGAATGCCAGGGATGAGTCTGCATGGCTGGAAGGCAGGCAGAAGCCAGAGGAAAATCCAGAAAGCACCATCATCTACGTAACAAGAAGCATCCATTTGCACAGTTGCACATAGAGCTTTTTTTGGGTTGTTTTTTTAAAATAAAACTCCCATGAGTGTGTCTGCAGAGTCTTACTTCACTGGCACAAATATCCCTGATAACAGAACCCCTTTAAATTATTTCTTCCTCCATTTGTATCCAAGAATTGAAACAGAGACCTCAGCGGATCTGCGCACCAGAGAAACATCAACAAATGCCTCATATTTTGGCAATTAGGAAGATTAATGATATTAAAAGATAGTACTTAATTGCTGTGTGGTTAAACAGCTTTTTGGCTGCCAATAGGTAACTATTTTTTGGTCCATTCTTCTCCTATTCCAAACAGGAGAAATATTCTGAGTCTGTTAAAAGGACAATCTTAGGAAACAATACTTTTCTTTCCGTTAACTGACAAGTTGTGACGCAATAACCTGAAAAGACACAAGCCAGTCACTTGGCTTGCAAGCCTCTTCTGGCAATTTTTTTCCTATTCCATTATTTCTTGAGGTTTAATAACTAAAAAGTATTTCACATTTTCTCTTGTTTTGGCTTTCAAAGCCAAGGATCAAAAAAAATCACCAACCAAGGAAGATTGCAGAGGAGACATTTTCTTGAGTTGAGGTCACCAGCTCCTCATAAGCTTTGTAAAAAGCTATTTCAAAACCTAAACTTTGGGTTCACCTCGAGCTGACAGAATCCCTCGAAACAAAGGGAACCTTTTGTTATCCAATATGATGCATTAAAATGACTTGACCAGACACATGCACATAATTCATCTGTCAGCCACTTACATTACACACCATGCATTATTACACAAATAAAAGCCTGATATCAAAGTCATCTGAAGATGTGGTGTCACAGTGAGATAGTGCAATGTGGCTCACCACATGGAAGCTTTAATCTGTGGGTTCTCAACCAACAAATTTACCAACAAAATAAATAGATAAATAAATAAATAACCTTCAACAGTACATTTTCAGAGGGGGAGACCACGGCGGGGTTTTCAGCATAGCAAAAACGGGCACAGTGAAACACATCTAGATTCAACTGATTGGGGAAGTTTTCCAATTTAGAACAAAACCCAGGTCTTCTTCCTGCCCAAACAAAGGTAGAATCTGACTGCCAAGAACAAGAGGAGGTTTCTCAAAGGCAGTCACAACAGAGAACGGCTGTTACAAAGCAAACGAGACGTGTTTGTCTTTCTGTGCCACTGAAAAATTGTGAGAAATGAAGTACTTAAAGTACTTTCAATTTTCTTTCTCCTTTGTTTTTTTTTTTTTTTGAAGAGTATCTTTTTTTTTCTTTTTCTTCCCCCTGTGGGGAACCTCTGCTAATTTTACCTCTTTTGTGAGCAGCATGAATACAACATACCTGTGGCAAAAAAATATAACTCGGTATGGAGAAGCTCGTAACTTTATTATAACAAATCATTCCTTGAAGAGATGAGTAGTTTAAGCTGCTTAAGTGACTCTGCCGTGAGAGAGGAAAGTCTGAGGATCCTGAGAATACAATTTTGCTGCTGGTTGGTAACAAAAGGAAAAAAAAAACAGTGCATTTCACCAAAGACAAACCTAGTAGAATTTAGCTATGCTGCTGCCTTGATATCAGAGGTGTATGCTAGAAAAGAACCAGTAAAAAAATCTTGTAAATCACACACTTATATTTAATATATTGAAACAAAATAGTTAAGAATGCAAGAACTGTATACAGATTAAAAAAATATTTTTTAAACCATCTGATCTTAAAAATAGACAATAGTAGTGAAGCTTAAAATACAACCACTCGCATTAAAATGTTTCAAGCAATACCACCTTGGTGTGTCCTGTTCCATCCGATGGCCACTAAGATAACGCATCGGTTGTTAAAAAGGTTGTGTTGGTTGGAGTCACTTTTTCACAATCCAAATCTACCACAGTTTTTCCTTTGATGGAAGAGCCCGAGCATTCCTGGTGCAAACTTTCCCGTCTCTCTGAAAGTTTCGAAGTGGATCGAGCCATCGAGCCACTTTGGCTTCCATTGGTTTGAGAGCAGACATTATTAACTTTAGTAGTTTTATTTTTGTGGTGGTTGTTGTAGACTTTATATTTCATGAGGAGGATGAAAATGAAAACAAGAACTGAAGCCACAATGATACCCCCAATAATGATGATCATGGTTCCTCCAAGAAACTGGGCGTGAAGGGATCGGCACTGTTTGTATTCTTCCTGGGTTGTGAACTGCACGCATCCGATCACTCGGGTTGCGGTCAAAGATGTCAATCCATCATCATAAACAGCAAGAACACAGAGGTCGTACTCACGTCCTGCAACCAGATCAGTCAAGAAGAAGGATTTACTAGCAGCTGGAATCATCCTGGAAGAGAAAATGAGTACAGTAAACAAGTTGATCGAGCCTAAGGAGAGCTCTTTTGACTATCAATGCCACTGTGAGGAGACCAACAATGCAGAAGATAAGGATGGCAACTGGACCAAGCAGCAACAATCTAGGGGATGGAAGACACAGACTGCTGCAACCAGAACATCTTCACCTTGTTTCAAACAAACACGGACTAAAGTGCACGCACTTACCAACGGCCAGAGGAGAAGTCACACTTGATCTACTCTTTGCATCTGCATTATCTTAAATTTCCACAGTATTTCAGCATAAAAGGGCATAACCGTATCCTACGCAGAGTGGAATATGCTCAGCCTTTCAAAAAACAGAAAGGAACTGAAGCAACCTACTTAAGGACTCAAAGGGCAGAAAAGGATAAAATTCAACACTTTTAAATGTATTTTAGTAATTTGACATCCACAGGAAGCACTTTTTGAAGATCAAGTTAAAAAAGACATATTCAAACCTTTGGGCCACAGATTTAACCTCATTTCCATCTTCTCACAGCCCCGTGAAGCTCAGTGTCTCGTAATCAGGCAACCGGTAAGAACTCAAAGCAGATGGACTTGCATATACTGTGGTGTATACACATGGCCTGGCATATAAAGTGGCAGCTTCTCTAGCCCAAGAACAGCACATACGGACTTCCTTGTCTTGATGCAACCCTAAAATTGAGATTGTTTGACTTCCTTGTCTTGATGCAACCCTAAAATTGAGATTGTTTGACTTCCTTGTCTTGATGCAACCCTAAAATTGAGATTATTTGACTTCCTTGTCTTGATGCAACCCTAAAATTGAGACTGTTTGACTTCCTTGTCTTGATGCAACCCTAAAATTGAGACTCTTTTACCTCCTTGCCTTGATGCAACCCTAAAATCAATATTGTTTGACTTCCTTGCCTTGATGCAACCCTAAAATTGATATTGTTTTACCTCCTTGCTTTGATGCAACCCTAAAATTGAGACTGTTTTACTTCCTTGCCTCGATGGAACCCTAAAATTGAGATTGTTTGACTTCCTTGTCTTGATGCAACCCTAAAATTGAGATTGTTTGACTTCCTTGCCTTGATGCAACCCTAAAATTGAGATTGTTTGACTTCCTTGTCTTGATGCAACCCTAAAATTGAGATTGTTTGACTTCCTTGCCTTGATGCAACCCTAAAATCGAGATTATTTGACTTCCTTGCCTTGATACAACCCTAAAATCGAGATTGTTTGACTTCCTTGCCTTGATGCAACCCTAAAATTGATATTGTTTTACCTCCTTGCTTTGATGCAACCCTAAAATTGAGACTGTTTGACTTCCTTGTCTTGATGCAACCCTAAAATTGAGACTCTTTTACCTCCTTGCCTTGATGGAACCCTAAAATTGATATTGTTTTACTTCCTTGTCTTGATGCAACCCTAAAATTGAGACTGTTTTACCTCCTTGCCTTGATGCAACCCTAAAATTGAGACTGTTTTACCTCCTTGGCTTGATGTAACCCTAAAATTGAGATTATTGTGTCAATTCCGCTTGATGTAACCCTAAAACTGAGATTATTGTGTCAATTCCACATATTCCTTTAGCAGAAAGGAGCATTGGTACTAAACCACCAGATGAGAAGGATCCTAAAAGAAGAGCTACATGCCATGTTCCAAATTCCCACAGACACCAGTCATGACTCTATGAATTCCAGTATCTCCTTGCAGACCAGCTCTCCCTGTGTTTGGCTCAGATTCCTCACTGGAGTAAAGTAGCTTTGTTGCAGAGGAGTCAGTGATACTACATCCATTTATAGTGGGTGGGAAGGTGGCCACCTTCTCTTCACAAAGGTGGTGAGGACTAATCACTTGTCATACAGTCTTTTCCAAGTAGTCATCCATGGGACTATGGACCATACAATCATAGAATCATAGAATCCCAGACTGGTTTGGGTTGGAAGGGACCTCAAAGCTCATCCAGTCCCAACCCCCCTGCCAGCAGCAGGGACACCTTCCACTAGACCAGGTTGCTCAAAGCCTCATCCAACCTGGCCTTCAACACTTCCAGGGAGGAGCAGCCACAACTTCCTTGGGCAACCTGTTCCAGGGTCTCACCACCCTCACAGTGAAGAACTTCTTCCTAATATCTCATCTAAACCTCCCCTCTTTCAGCTTAAACCCATTTCCCCTTGTTTTGGCATTAACTGCCCTTATGAAAAGTCCTTCCCCAGCTTTCTTGTAGCCTCTTCAGGTACTGGGAGGCCACTAGAAGATCTTCCCAGAGAGATCCAGGCTGAACATCCCCAACTCTCTCAGCCTGTCCTCACAGCAGAGCTGCTCCAGCCCTCGCATCATCCTGGTGTCTGCCAGGAGATTCTCAAACCTCTGGGGATGCACAAACCTTTGACTTGGCTGTTCTTTTGGGTGGTTTTGGTCTTCTTTTTAATTCTTAAAGAAATGTTATGTCACCATAAGCACCCATCAGTCTTTTCTCCAAAAACCCTGCCGTGTACATTTGATTTTTGTCAGGAGATAACGCCCTGGTACCTGTAAAAGCTGCTGAAACTGTGGGGTTTAGACACAATCCCATGAAATGAATTTTTTTGGAGCTGAAAACATACATCTATTTTCTACGACATTTCTAACATCACAGACTTTGCATATCCTTGACCTTGGCCCACAAGCACCATCTTTCCAAAAGGATCAATAATTAACTTTGAATAAATCTTTTGAAACTTTGACTAAATAATCTAAGAAATTAACTTTAATTAAATCAATAATTAACAGAATAATTAACTTTTAATGATTTAAACCAACAGCTCTAACCTAACTGGTTTAGCAGCAACATCTAGAAAGCATCACCCATGCCAGTGTTTTCCCCTGACATCTGCAGTCAACCAGTACCAAGTGAAAACTCAACTGTGAAATCTGCTTACAAAATTTCTGACAAAAACCGTTATTTTGTGAGATTGGCAATAATTCCCAACAACGTTGTCGACAACAAGAAAATAAACAGCTTGGAATAGAGATGTGAAGTGTTTTGTGGGGATTTTAATTGATCTAATGATGCTGCCCATCAGAAAAAAATGTAATATTGTGGCCAGACTGCCTCAAATTCATCACTTTTATTTTGACCAAACCTTCTGCCCTCGATTAATTTTGAAGGTTTGAAAAAAACCAGCATTTTTGCTGTTGAATTGAGAGGGGAAGGTTGAAGGTGGAAGGAAAGGATGGAGAATTTGAGGTGTTGGAGGGACCCCAGCAACAGGAGATCTTTTTGAACCGATTCTGTCACCAGACTCCTGAGCACCCACTTTACTTGGCTGATTAAAGGGATTAAATTAAAAAGCAATCTGTTTTTTTAACCACACGCCCACTGAGACCCAAATATGATCTAGGACATCTGTGGAGGTCAAATCAACAAGAGAGAGCACTCTTAAGACAGCAGAAAATCCTGGACCATTACTGAATCCAGGGCTGGTGGCTGCGTTTTTCCAAAGAATTCTTTTCACAGGGTTGATACTACAATTTGGAAATGAAATGACCACGCGCCAGAAGAGACAGAGAGTTATGAAGCATCGATGACAGGTTTCTTATTTATGGAGCTTTCACACAAATCATGTCAAAATTTGCCAAAGAAGCAGTGACAACAACTGATTCTTATTCATACTGGTTTTTTTTTAACCCCCCCCACCCATACTTCTGCATCAATAGTACAAAAAGAAACAGGAATGGTTTCCTCCTCCAAAAAAAGCAAAGTGTCTTAAATGTTTGGGAGACAAGACAGTGATATTTCATGTTTGAAGGTTCTCTTCGTCATGTCAACAACTACCAGCCATCATCTGCACCTCAAAGGTGTGACTTTTGTCAACCACGATGAAGCTCCAGCAACAATCGGTGCCAAAGAAAGAAGTGATGCTGGGCAGTCTCGTTAACAAAGGTCACAGAATCACAGGATGTCAGGGA
>NW_010319758.1:0-35165 GCF_000700745.2 Antrostomus carolinensis
GAGCCTTTTCTCTCCTTTTCTGCTCGGGTCCTGGCCGCCTCCTGCCCGTGGCGGAGCCCTGAAGAGCGTGTGAGGTGGCCTGTAGTAAACAGAGATGCTCTGGGTTTTGGTTTTGATCAGTTACTTAAAGATCAGTCAAACCTCGGGGGCAGAAGGTTTCAGGTTCTCGGTCAGAATTAACTGCTGTTTTGTGGAATGACCTGTCATCTTGTCTCCATTCATAGGATCACAGAATGGTTTGGGTTGGAAGGAACCTTAAAGACCATCCAGTTCCAACCCCCCTGCCATCAGCAGGGACACCTTCCACTAGACCAGGTTGCTCAAAGCCTCAACCTGGTGAAGACCATGGTGAGGCAGGCTGTCCTAGTTGAGCCTGGGAAGAAGGGAGAGGGGAGGGGAAGATTGTTTGTTTGGGTTTTTTACATCTCATCTCAATCTACCCTTTTCCAATTTAACGCTGTTACCCCTCATCCTATCCCTACCTGGCCTTGTGAAAAGTCCCTCCCCACCCTTCCTGGAGCCCCTTCAGGTACTGAGAGGCCCCTAGAAGGTCTCCCCAGAGCCTTCTCTTCTCCAGGCTGAAGAGCCCCAACTCTCTCAGCCTGTCCTCACAGCAGAGGTGCTCCAGCCCTCTGACCATCCTCGTGGCTTCCTCTGGACTCACTCCAGTAGGTCCCTGTTCTTCTTACGTTTCAGGCTCCAGAACTTCAGTCTTTCTGAAGCTGACTTTTTCCAACTTTGATATCCCTGGTTTTGTACTGGAAGAAACAAATAAAATGACGTAGTTCTTCATGCAAGAAGCAAAACCGTGCAACTCCTCGCTAGGGCCCTGCCAGGGTCTACTGATAAAAAAGTTTACAGGCATTAGAAGAAATATGGGACAAGTACTAGGATTAGAGATCCATTGGGGATTAAATAAAGCATATCAGGCTCAGGAAATCTGAATTTTCCGACAGTATTTCAGTCAAACAGCCTATATGCTCATCCTGTTGATACCCTTTCCTTGGCATCTCTTCATAGCCATGTTTGGAGACAGTTTACAAGCTAGCCAGACCCCTCTTCTGATCAGTATGACTGTTATTTTATGGTCATAACCCTTAAAGTTTTGTTGTTTTTTAAAAATTATTATCACATATCCTTTATGCCAGGCAGATATGCTGGTTAAATTAGCCTGTGTACTCAATAATTATTCCTCAATGGGGAAGTGACCCAACTTTTTTTCTTTTGCTTCTAACAATTTTCTTGCTTCAGCCATAAAGCACAAGCTGTTCTCCTTCCTACTCTTTGTTTTGTCTTCGTTAGACTGATAGGAGCTTACACATCTCTTCTTCAACTCACAGAAAAGAAGTGGTAGCCATCAGATCTTTTGCTTTGTAGCCACCAACATACCTGCCTCTTCTCTTTGCCCTTCACTTCTCTGATTTTCAGGACTGGAAGGGATGAAAGCAATCAACTATGTTTCCTATAGTTGTATATCTCAAATTCAGCTGCCAGTTAAATAATAAATTCATTACTTATCATTCCATAATTATTTTTTTTTCTGCTTGTTAGGGAATGAAATACAACTGCAAATGTATTTTCTTACCTAGGTCTCTGGACAAAATGGGGAACGGATCAGTGAAACCCAAGTATCTGAGGCGGCCGGATAGACCTGTAGCAAATCTCTCTATTGGCTGTGCTGGCAACCGTAAGTTTTTGAAGGACGCAGGTGTAGGCATCAATGTGATCAGTGGGCAAGCTGATGTTCTTTGCAGCAGGGTGCTTGAGCTGGAAAAGGAGCTGAAAAGAAAAGACCAAGAGTTGCAAGAGGGTCAGAGTCGTGTCGCTGAGCTTCAGGAACAACTGGCCGTGCAGAATAAGGTCATAGCAGAACTCACCAAGGAACTTCAGAACAAGTGTATACAGCTGAACAAGCTGCAGGATGTTGTTAGCACTCAGGGTGAGCACTCTCTTCAGCCTTCTCCATCTAAAGTGGCTTCGAGGACTCAAGTCTCTGCTAATAGGAGGAGAGGAGCCAAGGAAGGTGTATCTGCAGAGCCCACAACACAGCTGTATGATGTGAACAAGCAAGCTATGTTTTCCTTTGAAAAAGCAAGAGTCCGAAAGGATTCCAGGTGAGCTAATGTCAGGGGGATTATGTGCTTGTGTTACAATGATATTACTTTTGTCACAATCATATAGTTTCCTCATGGTAAATCAAAATTAAAGTATCCATCTTTTTTATATAGGCTTTGTCACTGTGATAGGTAGATGCTGGTTGAGTTTGTGTGTAGCTTTAACCAAGAATCATTTGTGTCCCACAGACTTTAGATGAAGAGTGGTGAGTAGCCTCTGTGTTTTAGTTGAGGAGAGTCTCGTAGTCTCTTTGGGATTTATTTTTACTGCCAGCTAAGCAGAAACTAAGCCTTTTCTCAGGTCTAGGTTTGCCTGGTGCTTGCAGCTTAAGCTGTACTCTGAGCAGAAGGCTGGATGCCTTCACATGATTTCAGATTCTTATTCCTGTAGCATGGATAGCTTGGGAAGGAGCAGGTCAGCTCTCCCAAATGCAGCATGGACACTTGATACTGTACACAGCTGTGTACAAAGTTTGTCAGCCCAGTTTCAGCTCGATCTGCCATCCAGAGGGACCTGGGCAGGCTGGAGAAGTGGGCTGAGGTGAACCTCGTGAGGTTCAACAAGGCCAAGTGCAGGGACAGTCCTTGTTATCGATACAGGCTGGGGGATGATGTGCTGGAAAGCAGCCCTGAGGAAAAGTACGTGGGAGTAGTAGTGGATGAAAAGCTGGACATGAGCCACCAATACACAGCTGCAGCCCAGAAGGCCAAATGCATCCTGGGCTGCATCAAAAGCAGTGTGGCCAGCAGATCAAGAGAGGTGATTCTGCCTCTCTACTCTGCTCTGGTGAGACCTCACCTGGAGTGCTCCGTCCAGTTTTGGAGCCCCCAACATAAGAAGGACATGGACCTACTGGAGTGAGTCCAGAGGAGGCCACAAAAATGATCAGAGGGATGGAACAGATCTGCTGTGAGGACAGGCTGAGAGAGTTGGGGCTGTTCAGCCTGGAGAAGAGAAGGCTCCAGCGAGACCTTATTGCAGCCTTTCAATATATAAGGGTGGCTTATAAGAAAGACAGAAGGATTTTTTACAAAGGCCTGTAGTGACAGGACCAGTGGCAACAGTTTTAAACTGAAAGAGGGTAGGTTAGATTGGATATAAGGAAGAAGCTTCTTACCATGAGGGTGGTCAGACACTGGCCCAGGTTGCCCAGAGAAGCTGTGGCTGCTCCTCCCTGGAAGTGTTTAAGGCCAGGATGGATGAGGCTTTGAGCAACCTGATCTAGTAATGAAAGATGTCCCTGCCCATGACTGGGGCATTCTATTAGATGATCTTTTAAGCTCCCTTAGAACCCAAATCATTCCATTCTCCCATCATCTTACAGTTGAGCTCTTGATTAATAAGTCATCAGAGGGGCTTAAATTAAGAAAAAGTGATTTCTAAGGTATCCTGATCATTCCAGACCTTAAAAATTATTTTTCTTAGAATATTAAACTTATCTTCAACTTCATATTTTATGCAGTGTTTTTAAACTCAATTTTCTGCAATTAACCACTTTCCAGCTTTAGCTCTTGGTAGGAAATGAAGTTCAATCTTCCTGTGTTTTACTTGTGGGTCCAAGAGCGCGGTCTGGTAGTCGGGAAGGCAATTAAATAGCAGAGGATGGTCTTGTATTATTGGCGTTACAGCAAGTGGGTTTCTTTGTTGTGGTTTTTTTTAGCAGTGCTTTGTATTAATGTTCTTTTTAGCCTAAGTAATCATGTAAAAGACACGTCAGACTAGTTTTGAATTTATGTGGAGTTTAGACCATCTCCAAGGATTCATGTCTTTGAACCTCTGGCTGAGGTTCTGAAACTTTAATCTGTTTTATTAATGGGTACTTGTCATCTGCTTTGCAGTGAGCAAAGTGGGTTTGTTCGAATATCTGAGGCTTTGAAAGACTAGACATCTTGGGCTACAGTACAGCAAATACGGGTGACTTGAGTTAATATATGTGCAAGATGCTAATGAAACCTCAGTTCCTGTGGCATAATCAATTTTTAAAAATCTTGAAGATCATATCCAAAGTGTTTGTAATTTGCAAGTTAACATTTTTTTCCTGCCACAGCCAGGTTAACCTGAGATGCTGCTCTGTGACAACTCAGAACTGAACAGAATGCTTTTTTAAATTACCCTTATAGAAAATGTATTTTATAAACCAACACACATTATAGTCACAGAGGGAAGAATTCATGCTTGCTCCAGCAAATCAAGTAGTAGTGAAAGATCTTGCTGAGGCTCCTGGGATGGGAGCAGATAGATCTTTTGATGTGGTAGTCACCAAGCAATAATTTGATCTACTTTGGAAGCAAACAGTTGTGAAAACACCACAAAACTGTTTTAGACATAGCACTACTGTGTCTCTCAGTTAGATAAGCCTGAGATACGTATGCACTTGTTTAATCATAGAATCACAGACTGGTTTGGGTTGGAAGGGACCTCAAAGCTCATCCAGTTCCAACCCCCCTGCCATCAGCAGGGACACCTTCCACTAGAGCAGGTTGCTCAAAGCCTCATCCAACCTGGCCTTCAACACTTCCAGGGAGGGGGCAGCCACAGCTTCTCTGGGCAACCTGGGCCAGTGTCTAATCACGCTCACAGGAAAGAATTTCTTCCTCACATCTCATCTAAATCTCCCCTCGTCCAGTTTGAAGCCATTTCCCCTTGTTCTGTCACTCCCTGCCCTTGTCAAAAGTCCTTCCCCAGCTTTCTTGTAGGCCTCCTTCAGGTACTGGGAGGCCCCTAGAAGGTCTCCCTGGAGCCTTCTCTTCTCCAGGCTGAACAGCCCCAACTCTCTCGGCCTGTCCTCACAAGAGAGATGCTCCAACCCTCGGATCATCCTTGTGGTCTCCACTGGACATGTTCTAACAGGTCATGTCTCTCTTGTTTTGGGGGCCCCAGAGCTGGAGGCAGCACTGCAGGTGGGGTCTCACCAGAGCAGAGCAGAGGGGCAGAATCCCCTCCCTTGACCTGCTGCCCACGCCGCCCTGGGTGCCGCCCAGGATATGGTTGGCCTTCTGGGCTGTGAGCGCACATTGCCGGCTCATGTTGAGCTTCTTGTCCACCATGTCCTTGCTATTGAGACAACCAAATGCTGGAAGGTTCAGACATTTGTTTTCCTTGCCTGGGCTGTAAATACTGTAGTATGTCAAATTCAGAGAGTTGGCATGCATGTAAGGATGAAGTCTGACCTTCACTGTCTGCAGAGCTCTGGCCACTGTAATTAAAAAATACTGATCCTTTAGCCTAACAGTGTCTATAGAAGCGCTTAGAGTTGCTGGCATGAGTAGCTGCCTCCTCTTCACAGAGAGAGGACTTCTGCCCCGCTGCTGCAGAAGACAATTGCACAGTGTTGCTACCCAGTTGTGAAAGGAGCTATTTTGGAAGGAAGGGAAGCTCCATGCTGTGTTCTTGAATTTGCATTTCGGCCAGAGTGTTACCAGTCCCTTTTAGAAACACTTGTAAAACAAATGGCACAGTTTTATGCTGTTCACTTAGCAGGGTTTTAAGTGCCATACTTTTGTTTGGAGTATCTCAGCATGAAGAAGCTTTCAGTGGTTCTTGATCTATCCTGTGTGAGTGGTTGTTTTCTCAGGTGTATGTTTCATCTCTTGAGCTAGTTGGATAAATCCATCTCAGTTTCTGAAAATATTAGTTTTTCCTTAATAGGAGGAGCATTGAAAATTTTAACTAAAGCCTGAAGATTTGACAGTTTGAACATGGTATGTGAAAGCAGATCTCTCAAACAGAACATTTTTTTAATCTCTTATTAAAGAGATTAAGCAGTGTTAAGAATCTAGGTGTGCCAGTATCTGTAGGACTTGGTTCTCCATTTCCCTGTGTCCTTCCAGAGCATGCTATCACCATCACCAGCATTTAAGCTGCCTGTATCAAGTCCCTTCCCATTATGGGTTCAGGATCATGATGCAGTTGTTTTTAGCCATTATTTGTTGCTTAAGAACTGTCTCCACGCTTGACATTGATGTCTTTTACCAGTCAATGCCAGCAGATATCCAAAAATCTCTCACTAGTAGCAGAAAGGTGTATTAAGAGAAAGCATTGCTCTGCAAACTATATGTTGTAACCTTGTATATGTAAGATGACATCAGTTTTATGATGGGAATAAATTCCCAATCCTTTTCACAAAAAGCCCTTCTTAGAGTGTCAAGTGCTATTTCTAGGGGTTGCCTGGAAACGTACTGAAAGGGGCAGGGGGAACATTTCCACCAGAGCTAACAGCAGGGAGGGGAACAAAGCCTGGAGAAGGATGCTATGGCAAAGCTGTCCTCAGGCAGTGGAGAAAAATCCTACTAGTGGTGGGACCAAGAGATACCTTAACACCAGAACAGTTGTGTGGAGCTGTGCACCCCCTTTTTAGCCTTTCAGAAGGATTCATCAGGACAGTGACTGGTACGAGTATGGGATTAAATGTTTTTGGTATTTCCAGGATATTTATTTACTTTCAGTGGTGGTTCTCAAAAGTGGGGCAGGTATAGGAGAAGCTGAGAAAACCATTGGAGAGGAAATGGTTAGATACTGTGCTGGATGTCCATGAAATGAGCAAGCAACTGATTCAAGAGCCTGAGCCCTGGTTATGATCCTCCTGTGTCCTTCACTCTGCGGCCACCTACACTTTCTGAAAACAGCTGAGTCTCCTCGCCTGTAGTTCTGGAAGCTTTAGTGCTCATTTTAAGTATCAGTTTATGAGCCATTACTGTATTTTATTGTGGTATTGTGTGCATGATGCAGGCTGGGGTGAATTAAATAAGCAAGGTTGTTTTTAGCAGAAAACAAAGTTAGAGCTTATATTCTAATAACCCTGTTGCTTTCAGCAGAAGCTAAGTTATGATCTCTATTTCTAAACACAATCTTCACCATAGCTACTTGATTTTATTTGTCTTGCTTCATCTCATTACCGTTGCTTATTTTCAGTCATTATATGGCTAGTAGCTTTGTAAGTCTACTTACTTGCCTTCACTGGTCGTTCATTCCTGGATTTTCCTCAGGAGATTTTCCCACATAACCTAGTTTTGATGAGAACCTTACATTGTTTTATGAATACAAGCAAGAGTGGACCTTAAATGCCTCAGAAAGCTATTAGGGTGTTTATTTTGTTATGCAGCTTCCTTACACGTGCATATTAGGAGCACAGGGACTTAAGGCACAATTGATCTTGTAAAGGAAAACTACTTAGTAGGTCCATAAAAGCTCCATCAGTGCTGCAGTTGTTTAATTGCATTCATTTCTGGCATGGATTCAAGGCAGTGCTTTATAGGAAACCCTTGACCCAGGACATAGGCAAGTCAATCAGAACTCATAGTATGTACAGCTTTGTCTCGGTTGGTTGGTCATTATTAGTGGATACATCCACTGTTGGTTTTTCCACATTTTATTCTTCTTAAAATCCAGTCACTGTCTCTTCCACCAGCAGCTCAAATGAACTGTTTTTGTCTTTGCAACTCACTCATTTATATGTGTTTTCTACTGCAGGAAATGATGCAGGGGCTCTGTCTCAGAGAACAGCAAGAACAGGGTTGCTCCATAACAGTCAGTGAACCAGGGGTGACTACAGCACAGACAATGCCCTCACTAACCGGGGCACCATCCCACAAGGTCTGGACAGGGTAGGCAGAGCAGGGTGGTGATAACAGGGTCTACCAGGAGTCCCACAGAAGAAGAAATCAATCAGATGCAAGCTCTAACCAAGAGATGGAAACAAAATACTTGGAATATTGGGCCAATGCTGATCCAGAAGACAAAACTAAAATAAATTATTTCTATACCATAGCTCAGGCAAGAACTGGTGCCCAGTCCTGAGCTTAAATAGAGCGTGCAGGCCAACGGGCAGAGGATGCACGGGTGGTGGTCCCAAGGTAAGGCCTGTTACTGCCCTCAGGGTCCAGACAGGATAGTCCTTGATCACTGATGTGCCTACTTTACCTGCCTGTTGTCTGCCTCTGTAGTTTGCTATAGCATCACCAAAGTGTGATAGAAGTTTATTTCTCTGAATGTTGAATTTCAGAAAGCAAAGAGGTCAGCGTTAATGGCTCTATACCTATATCCAAAAGCCCTTGTGTTATATTTTTACTTCTGATTACACCCTAAAAATAACTAAAAGCAGTAGAGGAAAGTGCCTGCTTTGGGAAGATTCTCTGATATCTGGTCATTCTTAAGGAGACAGAGTATATTTGGCATCCCACATGAGCAGACTCCTATAGGATTTTTACTCAGGTAGGACCGTTTATGGTATTTGTTGTCATCTGTGCAAAGGAAGTGGACACAGCAGAGGTAGGAAGAGTTTTGCAGGGAGGTGGATGGAGGGTGGGAGGGATCAGCACTAACCCTTCAGCTCCACACACACCTCTCCTGGTCTGGGACAATGTTCAACAGGTACTTTGCAAGCTGATCTTGTGATCATGTCCTGATCATAAATTTGCTTAGTATCTGTGAACAGGGAATGCTACAGAATCAATAGTATTCTGCAGGTGCAAGGGATGTTCTCTTTAGTCATTTTTTTAATCACATTCATTCACAACTTTTTTCCCACCACCAATGTTTTCTAACATTCTCCTCAGAAAAAACAGCACCTGTTAATCATCTTTTGCCTACTTTTCTTTCCTTGCATCTTTCCACACCACAAAGGAGAAACTCTTGCTGAGGTCTTAGTACCGTCAGTGTTGACTTTATAACTTTATTACTGTCATTGGTGTTGTTTTTCATGGGTATTAGAGAAAAAAAAATATTAAAACATTAGAAAAGTGGATCTGATTTTATAACAAGTTGCCATTCCTGTACAGGCAGCAGTGTGTGAAGACATGCCTTTCGCATTTCTTTCCTTCAGATAAGCAAGGCTACACACCTTAGTTGTGCAATGAAGAAAGAATATGGTGAGAAACAGTGTAAAACTTTCTGAGCCTTTTTACACCTAACCTGGTGCTTTCTGCAGGAAGGGTCACGCAGGAGCAGAGAGGCCATAGTGTGGCGCAGCTAATGGGATGCATGTTAATTGCAAAGATTGTAACATTTGTCAGTGGTACTAGTCATGTGAGTGTTAGAAACCAGAGCAAACATCTTGAGAGGAATGAATGCCTGGTGAATTATATACCCCAACCATAGTGGGTCTTTTAAACTTTGGGTTTTTTGTTCAAAACCAGTGAGAAGAAGCTCATCACGGATGCCCTGAATAAAAATCAGTTCTTGAAGAGACTGGAGCCTCACCAGATCCGAGATATGGTGGAATGTATGTATGTAAGGACTTTCCAGCAAGGGAGCTACATCATCAGACAGGGAGAGCCAGGCAATCACATTTTTGTACTGAAAGGTAAGTACTGCTTACTCATACAACACACAAGTACAGGAAACAGGAAAGGAATTTAGAAGTCTTCGCAGGAAAGCACGATAATGATATTTGTGCTTTTGAATAATTTATGCTGGCCCTGCTGAGGGCAATGCAGATTTCACCTGTGACTTTTATGAAACGAATTGAGAGCAACAAAAAGCACCTTAGATCCCTGAACCTTGATTTAGTGCTGTTTCATTACCTCTTTCATTTCTGACAGCCTAGAGGCCAGCAAGTCCTTTCTGCTGTAGGTGTAGCCAACCCTTTCTTCTCCAAAGGAAGAGCAGGTATAATTAAAGATATAGAAAACTGCTCAGTGGTGAAGCCACTTCTGACATAAACTTACTTTTCAACATTCATGAGAGCTTATACCACTTTTCTGTGAATGAGAAACTGAGAGATGAGGTCTGAGTTTACTGTCCTCAAAGCTTAGAATTTTTTTTTAAACAGCTACTTTTTTGGGGCATGGGGGGGACCCAACAACAAAACAAAAAACAAGCGTTAGGATAAGACAACTTTCCTAAAATAATTCCAGCAGGTCTGAATTTATCTCACTGCAGTCATCTGTGCTGACTCAAATCTCAGATTACAGATCAGCTGTAGTGGAGCTCAAGTTTAACACCTGAAAGTTGCTTCTAGAGGCAATAGTCTCTTTCATCATCTCACCATAAAAAATATACCAATATTTGTGATTAATTTGCATACTTCATCAATTCTGGAGGCCCAGAGGCTTATGTGAATTAAGGAATTAATTACTGTAAGGAGTATGTTCAGTTGAGGGAGGAATATTTAAGCCAGGAGCGTACTGGTACATGTTGGAAAGCACATCTTCTGTCTTCTGGCTTCATGTGGATGAGTTAGTTTGAAAAATTGATGATAGCTGTGTGAGGATAACATAGGAGGCGCAGGGAGAAAGAGGAGGCAGGATTTGTAACGGGGTAGTAATATTCTTGCTAGAGAAAATGATAACATTTTGAAAAAGAGGTGAAATCTGAGGAAAAAGTTCTGCATCTGGAAATTTTTCTGGCACATTAGACTGTGAAGAGTCAGTGGGTGTCTTGGAGAGAAAAGGGCCAGACTTTCAGAACATGTTTAAGGGAAGATTTTTTTGGGGGCGATAACCTATGAAGGAATTCAGACTTCTTTGACTTTTGTTAGGTTTGGAATAAGGCTCAAGGACAATTTCTTAAAAGGAAAATTTAATGTACTTCTAATTTTTCTGCCCTCTCCTTTGCATTCTGTGCATATATACACATACACCTGTCTGAACAGACAAACCTCATGAGTAATTTCTCCTGTGATCACGATTTTAAAACTCCTTTGTCTACACCACACTAGGCTATCTGAACCAGTACTGACTGTTTTGTTGTAGCAAAGGTTTAACCCATCAGGATTTAGAATGGCCCTTTTCCATGGCTTTTTTAGTGTTGAAAAGTTTCTCAGCTTTCCTTCCCTTCCAGAGCAGA
Organism: Antrostomus carolinensis; assembly: GCF_000700745.2. NCBI lineage: Eukaryota > Metazoa > Chordata > Aves > Caprimulgiformes > Caprimulgidae > Antrostomus > Antrostomus carolinensis. Next base: position 10,900 of record NW_010319758.1, read on the forward strand.
TTTGTAGATTAGCAGCACATTTAAAAATCAAAACCTATCTCTACTGCTTTGTACATGCGTTTCAAAGCACTGTTTGCATTGTTGCTCCCATTCCTGTGTTCCAGAGAGTGGTGAAGCCAGAAATACATTGATTTGTTTTCCTTTCACTCTCTGCAGTTGAGCTCAGTTTTAATACCTATTATGCTGATGATTTTTGACAGAGGGCAGCCTGGAAGTCTTTCAGCAGAATAAACTACTGTCCTCAATACCTGCGTGGACGGCATTTGGTGAACTAGCCATTTTATACAACTGCACGCGGACAGCTTCTGTGAAAGGTACCTCAGGTTTATTATAACAACATTGTTCAAAATAAAAACTTATGTACTTTTGTGAGGTCCCTGTTATATCCAGATTTTCTCTGTAGTTTTCATTTAATAGATGTCTGCGTGTCCTGATTACCTACAATAAGTTCACATTTCCTTCCTTGAGTTCTTTCTGCTTGGGAACTCTAAAAATACTCTGCCATGCATATAATTCCATCTCTAGCAGGACCTTTGATAAACAATTAGGCATCTCCAAAGTATGCTGGTTAGCCAGATCTGTACCAGACTAACTGCTAAGGAAGGATGATGTTTTAATGTTGAATGATTTAGTAGCAGCAATGATCTTGTGTTAAATGCAGCCCTGAGGCTGAAATTACAGTGCATTTGAAAAGATTAGAACCATGGCATTTTTAATAGAGCAGATAAATCCAAATTCAAGAGGAAATAAAATATGTAGGAATCAGTTGCTTTTGTATTTCTTTTAGTTCTGTGTCATTAAGTTACTGAGTCTTGCCAAGATCCATTTGCACCTGCTGCATGTGACTGGCACTCAGGAGAAGATTTGAATTGGATCTCAAATGTGGTAGTGGGAGAGATTAAACTTCTAGGTGAGACGTGCTGCTTCCCTGAGGCAAATACTGGCTCTTGCTTTGTGTTTACCATCTGATTGGGATGGAGTTCTTAAGAGTGGCTCTGATAGACATATCCTTCTTCCTGCATAAGTCTGAATAATCATACATTATGTACCCCTTGATTCTTTTTGTAACCTGCCATGCATATTCTGTGACAGACTGGTAAGTGACCAAATATGATTTAATTCATCATTTTTTCCACCATTGCATAAAAATTACTTGTGTAATTTCTGTTCTTGTCTAAATCTGCAGGAACTTTGACCCACCAGTAAGTATAAAGAGTTCATGTTAACTTAAAGAGGAGCAAATGGAATAAAACAAGAAGTTTTTAGCTTTAAAAGCTTCTAGTCTTTCTTCCTGCACCCAATTTAAGCACTTAATCATTGCTGGCTGTGCAGATGGAAGTTATTACATGTAATCTGGTTTTGTTGCTGCTTGATAAACAGAACAGCATTAATAATGTTATTATTTTTCTTACTAGCACACTGTTCTACTTGAATATGTTCCCTATTTTTCTTTTTTGCCTGCTGTATAGTATTAGCATTATAAAGTAGTGTTTCTGCATAGTAAGATGTCATGCTGCTTTAGACCTTTGTTAACATTAATTGGTTTTGAGGTACGACAAGAATTGTCCAATTATGGACAAGAAAGTGTGTTTGAATACTTAAAATCACTGCAGAAACCCACCCCTCCCCAATAGGTTTCCCGTGTTTCTTGTTACAATGCCATAACTGAGCAGACTAGTAAAAATACATGTAAAAAAACTCTTGATGCAGGATCTAGTGTCACCCTTTACCTGCAGACTTTGAAAACTGACAAGGGAAGGACTTTGGCCAGACAACATTTCAATGGCTGCTTCTACCCAGCAGCATCTTTCCATGCAGTAGCTGTATTTGAAGCTGGCAACATGATTTAATCCTAAGTTTCTGAATTTCCCTTTCTCTGTCTCATCTTTGAGATTACAGGCTTTTTTTTTTTAGCTATCTAATAGCTTTATTTAGTTAAGGTGCAAGATACAGGAAATGCATTCACGGTAGCTCGGATGCTTACAGTATTTTCTTCATGCAAAGTAAACTGAAAGATGTTATTTAGGAGAAAAACAAAACCAAAGCAATACCTTTGTTCTCCCTTCCAGCATCCAAAAATATTTTTGAGCTATTTTGATAAATGGCAGCATATATAAAGAGCATATGTGTATGTCAGGGTTAAGTACAAAGACCGATGACTGTGCACCATTTTAAACCTGGCATTCTTCTTTCCTGACAAAATAATTCTATGATAAATAATTTATGATAAATTGAGGAAATCAATTGCTCTATTTTTTTCTCTAGCTTTCCTTTATCCCAGAGAAAACAGTTCTGTTCCTTCTTATGACAGAAGGAAACTGCTGAATATGGTGTAGCATCTTTTAAAAGAAGATATTAAATTAAATCTAATCACCATATTTTGCTTAAAAAATAAAAAGCACAATGCGTCCTGTTGTGTTAATGATTGTACACAGGCCAATTAGTGGTTTGCATCTTTGATGCTGGATCTTATGCGTGCTTACTCCATTAATATTTTTATTAAATGACCTGCTGGCCACGCTGCTCTTGACACGGTTGGCCTTCTTGGCTGCAAGCGCACGTTGCCGGCTCATGTTGAGCTTCTCATCCCCCAGCACCCCAAGTCCTTCTCCTCAGGGCTGCTCTCCATCCATTCTCCACTCAGCCTGGATTTGTGCTTGGGGCTGACCTGACCCAGGTACAGGACCTTGCACTTGGCCGTGTTGAACTTCACGAGGTTTGCACGGACCCAATTAGAGATGGATCCAAGCCAACAGTATTCAACATTTACCTCCTAAATTTTGAAAAACTTCAGACAGGTTTTTGTTTCTTTCAAATCAGCTCCTTTGAAGATCACATTGCAGCTTTTGAGTGTGATGACTGTCCATGATTTGGAGTAAATGTTCACAAGCGTTCAGCCCCATTGGTGCTTGTAGTAAATGGCTTGGTTTTCAAGGTTATTCAGTGGAGTTTCGTAGAAAGTGCTCATGGAAGAACCATTTGGAAATCTTTGCCTTACTTTGGTGAGCATCGTTAAAGTGGGAACTGAATTCTTATAAAAGTCTAGTTGCAGTTGGTGCTGGATATTTTAAAATTTGGCCTTGGACATTTTGAAAGAGCTAGTCTGTCTTGTACCATGACCTGATATTGTAATATCTTCCATCAAATCATTCAGAAACATTGCTGATTTTGTTGGTGGTTTTTGTTTTCTTAAAGCAATCACCAATGTTAAAACATGGGCATTGGACAGAGAAGTGTTTCAAAACATCATGAGAGTGACAGCACAAAAAAGACAAGAGCAATACAGAAACTTCCTTAGGAGGTAAATATAATGAATTCCTATTTCTAAGACTGGTTTGGGCTAAGGTGTGCAACAATACTGCACCTGTCTTCTAAAGAGAGAGAGAAAGACGTGCTCTTAATGGAAGGGGCCTCAAAAACCTGAATATTTAACTCTCTTGATTATTTTTTAATTTTTTTTTTAGGATTCACAAAATACTTTTTCTCATTTTGATTGTTTTTCTCCTGTATTGCATTAGGAAACAGCATGGATGCTTTTAAGTAATGGAGCAGATGTGTAGGAAGGTTACATGGCTAGAAGTTAAAACAATGTATTAAATAAATAGAGTTAAATAAATCCTCTAACTAGAAGTTAATTTGCTAATGAAGTAGATTAAGGAATATTGCTCATCCCTTGGAGACTTGAATATTAGAACTGCATGTCTCTCTTAATTTATGAACTAATTCCAACATAAATTACTAGGAAGTCTGCAGAGAGTAAAATTATTCTGTCTCCTGCAGGGAGCACTGAGAGTTGTACGGTGCTTTTCTATAGGAAGAAGGTCAAATTAGAGTTTCCAAACCATAAAAGAACTGATTTCATGTTTTCTTTCTTTAACAAAGAATGACCATTCTCTTATGGCTTCAAATAGAGATGGCCATCCATCTCCACCTTTGATTTCTATAAATACTTCTTTGCTGAGCATGAGTAGCTAGAGAGCTCTATGATTTCCTATGTTTTACAGCTCTGGGTGCTCAGGCTGGGAAGTTTTTTCAAGTTCACTAAGTCATTACTGTAGTTTGATTCTCTTTTAACAGTTGTCCTAGCAGTAGTGAAGTTTTTACCTTTTACAGTCTCTGCAGTGCACTTGAAAATATATTATTAAATTACTAGAGTGTCTTGGGTTTGCAATGAATGGATTCTGTATGACTGAATTAGTCCATGTGAGTTTTGTCCCCTACTGAAATAAAAAGTAGATTTACAAACTGACTGTTTCCCACATTTCTAAGTTGTGCAAATTCTGTTTATCTAAAAAACAAGACGAGAATGCTTGAACTTTGCAAATTCAGATTTAGTTGTATGTTATGTGTTTTGTATAGCACCACCAGTTTAGCTGGTTATAAAATGTGGTTGTACAAATTGTATAGATGACAAGAGATCATGAAAAAAGTGCTAATGATAACTACTTTTGGGGGTTTTTTTTTGTTTGCTTTTCTGTCTTCTGGAAGCGTGTCCCTGCTGAAAAACTTACCTGAAGATAAATTAACCAAGATCATGGACTGCCTGGAAGTGGTAAGATACTGTTAAGTTTTTCTAAATAGTATTCAGTAAACTTTCAAAAAGAATAAATAAGTAAAAACATATGTCATGGTTTAACCCCAAGTGGCAACTAAGCACCACAAAGCCGCTTGCTCACTCCTCCCCCCGCAGTGGGATGGGGAGGAGAATCTAAAAATAAGTAAAACTCATAGGTTGAGATAAAGACAATTGAATAGGACAGCAAAGGAAGAAGACAAAAAAATTGAATATACAAAGCCAGTGATGCACAGTGCAATTGCTCACCACCTGCTGACCCGGTGCCCAGCCCGTCCCCGAGCAGTGGTCACCCCCTCCCCAGCCAGCTCCCTCTGGTTTATATACTGAGCCTGACATCCTATGGCATGGACTGTCCCTTTGGCCAGTATGGGTCAGCTGTGCTGGCCGTGCTCCCTCCCAGCTTCTTATGCACCTCCTCACTGGCTGAGCATGGGAAGCTGAAAAGTCCTTGACTTAGTGTAAGCACTACTTAGCAACAACTAAAACATCAGCTTGTTATCAACATTATTGTCATACTAAATACAAAACACAGCATTATACCAGCTACTAGAAAGAAAATTAACTTTATCCCAGCTGAAACTAGGACACAAAAACAAAAAACAACAAAGATTTTTTTAATATGACAGGTTTTTGGAGTGGTCAGAGGTTGGCAGCAAATAATAACATTTAGTGGCATAAAAGTAAGTTATATCTTTGGCATGGGAGGAGTTAAGCAAGTAAATAAGAGGATGTATAATCTAGCCTTTATTAAGCACAAGGTTGCTGTCCAGGTCTCTGACTCCTTTGGTAATCATGCTTTACCTGTTTACAACGTGCATATGTAATAATTTCATATGCCTTGGACCACTTACACTGCAAAATATAAGGGGAAAAAGGCCTTGGGACTTCAACATAGGAAACCAGCCAAGTACTTATGTGTCTTGGGGCTGTATTTGCCAGCAGCCTTTGGAGATAAAGGCTTGATATGTAGTCATAGCTGTGATGTTTTCCCAGAGCACTGGTAAGTATTAATGCCTTTTTTTTCTAGGGGAGAGTCTGTATGAACCCCAGTCTTGGAACAGTTCAGCAGATGGAGAACAAAAATTATTCAGAAAACTAAGAGCCTTGGTCCCAACAAGTTGGAGGAGGCAGATAGAATCACAGAATCATAGAATGGTTTGGGTTGGAAGGGACCTTAAAGATCATCCAGTTCCAACCCCCCTGCCATCAGCAGGGACACCTTCCACTAGACCAGGTTGCTCAAAGCCTCATCCAGCCTGGCCTTGAGCACTTCCAGGGAGGGGGCAGCCAGAGCTCCTCTGGGCAACCTGGGCCAGTGTCTCACCACCCTCACAGGAAATAATTTCTTCCTCAGATCTCATCTAAATCTTCCCTCTTCCAGTTTAAACCCCTTGTTCTATCATAGAATCATGGATAGAGTGATGCATGGCCACAGCACCACAGTGTTGATTCTGTGAGATGACAAATAGCCTTAGCACAGCAGTATCCTAGGCACTGACATGGGGTTTTTTGTGGGATTCTTGGTGAGTTTCTTTTAGGAAACACTTGGAGGAGAAGAAAATGAGGTGGTTGTTTACGAGGAACAGATCACGAAGCTGAAAGTGAACATGGAAAAAATGCTTGATTGAAAGTTAAACAGTTAGGTAATGAAGGCAGGGTTTCTTAGCAGAGACAAAAAAGTGGGTGCTTTATTAGCTTGCAGGAGATGATTTCAGCATTCCCACTGAGGAGTCAAGCCCAAAATTCCTTTTGGAAATGGAGTTTTGATTTAGAACTCTGTTAACAGCTTTTGCTATTTTTTTTTTCCTGTTTTTCCCCAGCTTCATAAGGATGATACCAGTGTTAATATTTTTTTAAACAAAGAACGTGCTGCTGCATTAAGATATGTTACAGGTTGGCCACCATGCGTTATATAGTGGAATGCTTACATATTATTATGGGATGCAATATATGCAGGAGATTAGGAAGTTAAACATCACTGGAACATCCAGATGTATTAAGAAATTTGCAGAGTAATCAGAATTTTCAAAGAGGCTGATGATATATTGGACAATATTGACTCTCTCTTCCCCCCCCACAGGAGTACTATGACAAGGGAGATTATATTATTCGGGAAGGAGAAGAAGGAAATACCTTCTTTATAATAGCAAAAGGAAAGGTAAGAGATAATAAACCTAACTTATAGAGTAACATATGCAAACACCTGTATTTCAGAAGCTACCCTGAGAGGTGTGGTCTTCAGTAAAATCTGCGCAGAGAGTTTTTGAGGATGCTGTAAAGTTGTGATAAAAGCCTGGAGCAACATTTCAGAGTTTCAGGGAGCATAATTTTCATTCACAATGAACCCGTGTTGTACTGTTCTAATTACAATGTAATTAAAGTGTTTCCGTGAAGCCTCTTGATGCTGTAGCAAAGATGTAAAGTCAATGTTTTGTAAATGAGATTTGATCCTATGTCTTCTCCTGGATGTTTCAGTATCTGATGGGCAAAACATAGAGTTGGGAAATATCTAAGAAATAATGGAGTCCTGGGTTTAATGGGGAATGGCCTTTCTAGGCGACTCAGGGTCTATTCCTTTCATTTGTTATTCCCAGAGGAGTAAGGCAGCAGCCTTTTTCCATCAGCTGTCACATTGGAGGTTGACACGGCACTCTAAAGAATCAAATCAGGAGAAATTTTGTCAATAAACTTCCAGTAGGGTTTCAGGTTTCCAAAATGTGTCTGTATCTGGACATATTCTGGTTTGGTTTTTTGCTAATGGCTGTGGGCATCAGCAGATTGTGTGCTACTGTGGAAACAGAATGTCATGAGGGAGGAAATGTTTTTGGAGGCTGCCTGTTTACCTGAGGAGACAAAAAGCTCTGATGATGCCTGCCCACTGTGGAAACCGAAATATTTTTCAGTTTTTTATTAAAATGCAATTTATTTTGCTCTGTTTTAAAAGGTATGAGGAAAAAATGTTGTAGGGGTGTAGGCAATAATTAATATATTCATTTTTCCATCTCTCAGCAAAGATCAGAGAGGTGTCAGGGAACGTTTGATGGTTTTTATTTTTGAGAGGATGAAGTAATTATATATATTTGTAACTCTTTTTGCAGCATTACAGAATTTAAGACATTTATGAAATACACAGAAAAGAAGGGGAAACCATACAATGCTTTCAAACTTATCTTGCTAAATTTTTGTTCCTGTGCCTTCCAGGTGATAGTTACCCAGAGTACTGCGGATCACTCACAGCCTCAGGTGATTAAAAATCTACATAAAGGAGATTACTTTGGAGAAAAGGCGCTCATTAGGTTAGTTCCCATTGTCTAAATCACAGTGTATAGTATTTTATTTGACCTGTCACTGTGTGTTGGATTATACAACTCATGGCTGTTTTGAATATAATCCTTGTTTTGATTGCAGAGTCAGCAGATGAAGGCAATGGCTGAGTTTGTCTTAATGCTTTGGTTCTTGCAGAGAGAATTTGAAAGTATACACTGTCATCTACCTTTGGTTTTCCCTGAAAAAATAAAACTCTGGCCCTCTCTGCATTGTTGCTTCTTGTTTATATTTCAGTAAAAGCTGTGATGAAAGCTGGTGCCAGGCTCTATATGACTCCTAGCATGGATAAGTTCCATCATTACTGGACTGAGCTGATGGTTCTGTGCTGGTGCCCATGATAGTAAGAAACAGAGAAAAGGAGGGCAGAGAAGATGTGACCTGTGAGCCAAGTAGCTCATATGGCACATATTTATGTGGGTGATTGAGTAGGGATCGTTTGGTCTCTGCAATGTTTTATATCTGAGTATCATTTCAGAAATGAGTAGTAAATCCTCATATAATGCTAATTACCTCTCATCCTAATTTCTTGGAAGGTTGCTCAAGGAAGTCATGATCCAAACCCTATTGAAACTGGAAAAAATACTGTGCTAGACAATAACAATGACTAGTAAAATGCTATAATTGTGTGTTTGGTTCAGCAATATTAATGCAGATACAGGCTGCAGAGGCCTTTGAGGAGTTTGACCTATAGCAGCTGTGACCCTCTGTGAGTACAGTGTGCGGTACCTTGAGGATTTTGATATACTTCTGAATTCTTCTAATCTGTTTCAATTCTTAGTGATGACGTCAGATCAGCAAACGTTATTGCAGATGAATACAACGTGGAGTGCCTCGTTATAGACAGAGAGTAAGTATCATGCTGCAGTTTAATGAAAGATTTGCATCCTGTTTCAGTAGGTCAGCAGTAAGATGTGGCTTCGCTGTAGGCACAATCGCAATGTTTTCTTAAATGCAGACAGAACAAGTGGTTTTGCTTTCGAAATACTGAGCTGTGCCTATGCTATAGACAAAGACCCAGTGAAGAGAAGCTGATGGAAGGTGCAAAAGCACAGAAGCTTAAGAGTAATTCAGAATTATTTTCTTTCCTTCCTTCTGGTGTTGATGTTTTACATTTGTTAAGTGCTATTCGTTGGCTCAGGGAACACAAAAGGCCCCGTGTGTCCCTGGTTTTGGGATGTCCTTTTGTCCTTCCTTGTGATGATGTTTTACATTTGTTAAGTGCTGTTCATTTTGTGAAGGCCCTGTGTGTCCCTGGTTTTGGGATGTCCTTTTGTCATGGGGGACATGCAGCCAAATGGTTTTGTGAGGTAGAGGCCAATTTCACGCTTCCTAAAGTGGAAAATAATGGAATAGATGGAAGATATGAGAGGAAGCTCCCAGTGGAGAGTGAAACAGCAGACTTGAATTTCTCACAGCTAGCTGTAAGGATGCTTACTGGGAGTGCGGACAGCCAGCATCCTTTTCCTTGCTGAATCCCAAAAGGGCTCCTACTGAGGGCTGAGATTCTACCCCAACCCAGGAAATGGCATCTTGGGCTGGGAATGCATTTTCCTTTTCTCTTCTTTAGCTTTTTTAAATAGGTTGCAGAGAAGCATGCCAAAGGTGGTATGTTCTAGGGGAAGGGGATACCAACAGGATAGCAGCAGGTAAGGGTTGGCATGGCATCTCCAGAGTGCTAGTGGGACCACTTACACTGCTCCTGGGAGCATGGAGGGCTCAGGAGCACATCTGAAATGCTCGTACACCAATGCAGGCAGTATGAGAAACAAACAGGGTGAACTGGAAGCATCTGTCAGCTCCCAGAGCTGCGATATCATTGGTATTAGTGAGACGTGGTGGAATGAGCCCCACAGTTGGAGTGCTGGGATGGTGGGCTATAGGCTGTTCAGGAGGGAGAGGCAGGGCAGGCAAGATGGAGCTGTTACATTATACATGGGAGAGAGGTTTGATTGTACAGCCCTTAGAGTTAGTGATGATGTGGTTGAGAGCCTCTGGGTGAGGATCAGGGGGTTGGAAAACAAAGGAGATGTTGTAATCAGTGTCTACTACCAATCAGCCAGCCAGGATGTAAGCACTGATGAGTTATTCTATAGGCAATTAAGAGAAATTTCTGGATCGGTAGCCCTTGTCCCTATGGAAGATTTCAACCTCCCAAACATCAACTGGAAATTGCCAAGACCTGCTGTGATGAGCAGGTCTTGGAAATTCTTGAAGTCTGTAGGAGATAATTTCTTGTCACAGGTACTCAGTGAGCCAACTAGAAAAGATGCCCTCCTAGACTTGGTGTTTGTGAATAGAGAAGGACTTGTGGGAGATGTGATGGCAGGTGGCTGTTTTGGCCACGGTGAACATAAAATGTAAAGTCTTGGTACAGCAGCACAGATACTGGTTTCCTTCTCTTTCCACTATATGTTTGGTAGTTTATACTGTTTCATTCATGTTTTAGGACATTTAATCAAACTGTTGGAACTTACGAGGAGCTCCAAACTTACCTTGAAGGTTATGTGGCTAATCTGGCCCGGGCTGATGAAAAGCGACATGTGAAGTAAGTCAGATAATTTGTTAGGCACATCTTTAGCAGGTAATCATAAAAAAGAGTGATAGATATGTAAACAAAATCCTGGATGGTAGCTGATGGAGATGGGAGCTTAGGAATGATAGCATTCACTGTAATAAAACCATCTGGATATGCTTATGGAGTCCAAGAAATTTTTTTAGAAGCAAAAATTACACAGAATCTCAGGATACTGACTTCCACCCCTATCACTCTATCCCAAGAAAACTGAGCACAGAAAAGAAGCAGAAGTGTGCTCAAATAATTTTTTGCATTCTGATGGTAAAGTCTTTCGCTGGTAAAACCCCTAAAGGTCACTTTAACTCTGAGTTGAGTTAATGAAACTGTATTACTGTACAAAAGACTAATTGGCATTTCAAATAGAAATAAGCAGACATAAAAGAAACAGTTTATTTTTAATGTTTCAGTGTAGCACTGGTGCTATTAAAGAGTTTGCTTTTAGCTGTGGACCACGCTTTTAGTTTATCTGCCTCTGATTTCAACCTGAGCACTATTGGAAGATTAGCAGAGTATGTTTTTCTTCTGCTTAGAAATCTAGTTGCATTTTTATTTCTGATTATTCTACTGGAACTGGTACACAGTCCTTCAGAAATTGGTTCTCCAGCTTGGAGTGCCAAAATTTTTGCAGCTGACTGCATAATTAGGAAATTCACCATGGATCAGCTCTTGATAAAAATACTGTTGATTATACTCAGTGAACTTCAGTAGCACTTCACTTCTGATTTACTTTGTAGGATGTCCAGAAAGAAAGTGCTTCTGCAAAAAATACAATTAAGATTCTGTTAGGAAATTAGAAGGCTTTTTTTTTTTTAATAGGAGTATTAGAGTATTGTGATACAGGTTGCTGGCAAGGAAAGCACTAACCTATGTTAATTTTCTTAATGCAGAGGAAGATCCTTCTGTGGACAGTTGACCAAAGAGGTGTCTTTGGAGCTGATAGAGCTGAAGGAGAAAGTAGCCCAGTTCCCTCCTTCCCCATTCCAGAATTTAGAAGTTGTCACAACTCTGGGTGTTGGTGGGTTCGGAAGGGTTGAGCTTGTAAGAGTTTGTTTTAAACATACTCAAATAGTTTTTTTTGTCTTAGATGGTTGATTTAACTGCTGAAAAATGTGAAGGATTTTAATATTCTGCATGCTTGCGCCTCTCAGGCAGAGGTAATTGTATATAAAGCAGCGCATAGTTCAAAAATACTTTCGTGACTTCGATGTTCAAAGAAACAAATCCATTCTTGTGTGCCTTCACCTCCTGCTGTTAAAAGCATCTTCCTGGTCACTAGACATACATTCATCAGTTTGTGCACGTGCAGTTCACAGATGTGCCTACCTGCACTGTGTTCCCTGAATTGCAGGCCTTTTTCCAAGATTCTGCCTGGAACTGAAGCAATTTCCAGCATCCCATAGTCTGTGTTGTTAGAATGGCTTTGGTAGGCCCCACAGCAGCTGTAACCAATGTGATCTAGCTCTGAGCTGTGTTGGCTTTGAAATTCCCAACAATTTGTAATGGCTCTTTTGAGTCATATTCAGTAGCATGAACAGCTGTGTTTCTGGGATGCGAGGAGCCTCATTAGACTCAAATCTTAAATTCCACTCTCCTCTGGCTGAGTGGCCAACATCTGAAAAAAATGTGAATGCTTCTTGTGTAAGGCTGCTGAAGGCAATGGTAAATTAAAGGAGACTGTGTTTTTAGTGAAGTCAATAATCCTTTACAGCAGTTAGACCATCAATTGTTTCATTCCAATTCATGCTTCACAAAAAAATTCCACTCTGGGTGACTGCCAGCTTGGAAATTCTACAGCATCACCTGAATAATAAGCTAAAAATGGAATTCTCAGCCAGCTGTAGAGCACTGATAGCTGCTTCCTTGTTTTCCTGGAAGCCCTGTTTTAACTTCTGTCTTTTTATTGCATATTGGATAATATTTCAATGTAATGCAAAATTGTTCATAAGCATTCTTATTAAACTGCCTCTGCTTTTTGTTCTTTTGTTTTATGCTAGTGTTTAGTAATCTAAAATTGAAATCAGGACCTGTTGTGGTATAAACTCATTGTAAAATATCCAGCCTGCTGCTATCTTGTGTACATAAAATGAACACGAGGAACATTTCATTTTACAGGTGGGGCCTGGGACACTAAAAAGATCTGATGCTTCACTTTAAATCATATAGAAAAGTTCTGCAGAAAATTTGGAATTTGTCCCTCATTACAGTCTTCAATTTCAGTCCTGTGCTGTGTTGAAAAGATGGATATCAATGTACCTGTTGAGAACAGATTGGTAAAACATCCTTTCTTTCCCTCACATGTACTCATCATTTTTATTCACAGGTTAAAGTGAAAAATGAGAATGTGGTTTTTGCTATGAAGTGTATAAAGAAGAAACACGTAGTGGACACCAAACAACAAGAGCATATTTATTCTGAGAAGAAAATCCTCGAGCAGATATGTTCTCCATTCATTGTAAAGTAAGTTGATCATAAGGTTCCTTGAAAGTTGACCCCCAGGTGACCCATTGGACAGCATTTTTAAGAATGGGGTTTGGCATATATGTGTTCTGGAGAAAAGAGATTGCAAATCTTTCATTATATTTTGCTTTTCCTAAATTCCTCTCATTTGTCTCCACAGACTATATCGCACATTCAAAGATAGTAAGTATGTATACATGCTACTGGAAGCTTGCCTTGGAGGGGAATTGTGGAGCTTACTGAGAGACAGGTAACAGCAAACAAAGTGGAACCTTGTCCTTTAAAATCACCAGTCAGCTCCATGTCTGCTAAGTCAGTCCTCTGTTCAAGGGCTGTCTGATGAAAAGATGTTTGGTTCAATTTTCAGCCACGTGAGTGATGTTCTGAACGTCAGTGCAAAAAAGCTGTTAATATTCTGAGTGTTATATGTTGTTAATGAGCAAGGCATTTTTAGAAGTCAATTGGCTGCAAGGACAGTGAAAATTTTTTGTTTCAGAGGCAGCTTTGATGAAGCCACTACCAAGTTCTGTGTTGGATGTGTGACAGAGGCTTTTGACTATCTACATCACATAGGAATTATCTATAGAGACCTGAAGCCAGAAAACTTAATTTTGGATGCTGAAGGATATATAAAACTGGTAAGATGCAATCCTTTTGTAATGTTATGCTTTTGTGCCTGTATCCCAGGGAGGTTGTGAATAGACAGCATGTAATTATAGATCCCAGATTTTAATCACCCTTCAATAGGAAAGAGGGCAGGCTACTTCTTGCACAGTAAGAAGCAAAGCCATTGCAAGCCACAGACAAAGTCGGGATTTACAGCCTCTGAGAACTCTTACCAGAGCATAAACAGCAAAAATAATTTCTCCCAGCAACTAATCTTAATGTAAAGGCAGGTACCACATTTCCCAGGTGCAGATTTACCTCCCTATCCAGCCTCAAGCAAGCATAGCTTCTACGTTATCTCTGTAGAGACAGAATACAGTAAAGAGTTTCTGCCTTACTTGACTGTGACCATGAAAAGTGCAAAGAGAATACAGTTCAGGACTTGAAACATCCACTCTGAGGACAATGAACAGCCCACCATTTTCCATGGACTATAAATCTCATGTCCTCAAGGAAAAGCATGGGTTGTTCTATCCAAAAGGAAAATAATTCAGGAAATTAGTTGTGAGAATAAATGGGTCTGTTCTGTAACATTCAGTAATCCAGTGGAATTGCTTCTTTCTCTTTGCTGTAAACTGGCAACTCAGATCTTTGCAGGAGGTGAGGAAGCAATTAAGACCTTAAGGCTTCCCAGTGCAAAGCACCTGTGTATTATGCAGCATATGTTGATTTTGATCAGGTTGATTTTGGATTTGCAAAGAAGATCGGATCAGGGCAGAAAACCTGGACATTTTGTGGAACCCCTGAGTATGTTGCCCCTGAAGTCATTCTGAGTAAAGGCCATGACTTCAGTGTGGATTTTTGGTCCCTTGGCATTCTTGTATATGAACTCCTTACTGGCAGGTAAGTGCCTCCTACTCCCAAGTTCTTATCTTGTTTGTTTGCTTTTAGAAACATTTTCAAGGTTATTTTTAAAATAAACAGTTTAGGTTTTTTTCCATCAGTAAACCGGAGTGACTTGCAAAATGATACTTCTTTTTACCTCTTATGCATGTCTTATCTTCCATCACTTCAGAAATACCACGGACAAAGTATGGGAGACATTCTCAGTTCTGGTTGATCCATCCAAGGAAAGGGCCAGACACTGTCTCTACAGGGCTGTTGTAGAGCTCCTTTAACTGATGATGATGTTTCCTGGGAGGAACAGCTGATAACAGACTGTTCTTTTCCCCTTTAGTGGGTGACGGGGTACAGTGGGGTGGGTGAACTGTAAGCAGGGCTTGTTCTTTGCCACCATGCACACTTCCGTGACAATTCTTTGTGAATGCTCAGTATTAGTACAACATGGAAGCTTCTCTGAGTTAGGCTGGAGGCAGAGCTAGCTTAGAGGGACACATATGATCATGCATTTTCCCTGGTACCCCCAGGCAGCTTCTCAGCTTCAGACCTTTCTAATATCTTAAACAGGCTGAACGTTTTATAACTAGGAAAGGGGGATTTTTTTCCATATTCTCAAATATTTGCTTTGATGAGAAATGGCCACATCTGCTCTTGCCAGCCATTCAATTTGTCAGTGTTGCTTTCTTCTTCTAGTCCACCATTCTCTGGGGCTGATCAAATGATGACATATAATTCGATTCTCAAAGGCATTGAAAAGCTGGATTTTCCTAAAATAATAACAAGGCGACCTGAGGATTTGATCCGCAGACTCTGCAGGTAGGAGGGGCATTTTGTGGCAGAGCCTGAGTGTAGATAGAATGAGCCATTTAAGATCCAGACTGGAGTGTTGAATTCTTGATCAAGTTGCTTAATTTAAAATTGTTATGCCTAGCACAGTCTATTCTGATTATATTCAGTACACATGCATGCCTCCAAGTGTGTGTCACACCTTCTAATCTGCAGAGGTGCTGTCAACAAATGCAGACTCTGGGCTTTCCCTGTAGCTGTGATCTTTTTCTGAAACACATCTTATGGAAAACTTAATAAGTGTGGGCTGAAGAAAGAGCTAAATAATTTCATTTTATTATCAAGTGCAGTGTTTTAAAAAAAAAAGACTTTCAAAATTACTTAGGCATATAGCTCCTACAGAAAGCATAGGGCACTTAAAGACTGACTTGAACTCACTTGAAAATATGCAAAAAAGTGGTATTTCAAAGGCAGAAGCATTAGAGCATAGTGGCATGCACAGCCTGCAGCTGGTGACACTGCTGACTTCAAACTCCCAGCCCCAGTGGGGTTTCATCCATGGCACTAGGAACAGTACGCACCATGTTTGTGCAGCAGGATTGAAAGGATCTTTATAGCTGCAAATTTTGCTCTGCCTCCTTTTGTAACTCATTACAAGACCTGGTGGTCAAGGAGAAAAAAAAAAAAAGGTGTGCAACTAAAATTCAACCAATTGATTTCCATCTGTTGCTTCTCAAAGCAGAGTGACACTGTTTCAGCTTCCTGGAAAGTGTCTTCCTCCTCACAAGAAAGGAGCAGTGAGCAACATGTCATTATGTCTCCTTATGAGACCACATGTTGTGTGCAAGCTCCATCCCTGTGTAACTGTTAGGACCTATAAATGCTCTTTTAAAAAAATAATATTTTTAAAATTCTTATTCTTTCTCTTTTTTTTTTTAAGGCAAAACCCTACAGAAAGATTAGGCAATCTGAGGAATGGAATTAATGACATCAAGAAGCACAGGTAAGTGCTTCAAGAAGAAAATCTGGGTTTTTTTTTAATTTGAAAATACTTGTAATATTTTAGAACCCAGTCCAGTAAACCCATAAAGCTCCAGGCACTTCCAGGCAGATTGCATATCAAGTATATTTGTGACTACAGCAAGCAATGATATAAACATAAATCCTGGGCGTGATTATCTAGAAACTTCTTGTTGTTTGCTGGGTTTGTCGCAAGGTTGCTGAGATAGGAGTTTAATTCAGTTCTCAGATAAATCAATGGCAGTTCAGCATCTGCCTTTCAGACCTCTTGACCCTTAAACAAAAAATCTTCTTAAAAAGTGGCTTTTTAAGAATGGTAGTTCAGAGCTCCAAAGCAACATTAGGTTTTTGTCCTCTTCCTTCTAATGAGGAAAGTCCTCTGTGGATTAAACACTTCCTGCTTTTTCTTTTTATCTGACTTGTTTCTAAGCCCTGCAGTTTGTGCTTGGGAAAAGAAGTGCTTTGACTTTTCTGCTTGTCTCCCTCTTCTCCATGCTGTTGAAAAAGGGTAGAATTCCAAGGGGACACATATGTCTTTGCATGGCTGTGCTTATGTGTATATTAACCTGCCTGTCACTTTGGCACTTCTATATAGGCAAAGCTCCCCCTGCTACAAGTTTCCTTCTTCTAACAACCGTGTTGTCACATGGACAGAAGTTGTCATGAAAAAAACATCTTATAGCCCTTTTTCACGTGATTTTCAGCTGTTAACAGAATAATGACAGAAAACAATCTCTGTCTTTCTCTCTTGGTTTCTTCCTGTCTGTCTCATTTCTTTTTAATCAGGTGGTTGCATGGTTTTAACTGGGATGGTCTGAAAGTGAGGAAATTAACATCACCTTTAAAAAGAGAGGTATTGGCTTTGGCTTTCAATATGATAATGCTTTACTAATATAAAGGCGCTTGACTACAAAGAAACAACCAGTGGCAAGAGGCCAGGTTGGATGAGGCTTTGAGCAACCTGGTCAAGTGGAAGGTGTCCCTGCTGCTGGCAGGGGGGTTGGAACTGGATGAGCTTTAAGGTCCCTTCCAACCCAAACCATTCTATGACTCTTAAGAAAAAAATTTCCAAGATACGTTTGAATTATTATAGCTCACTATCTTTAGTGAAAATCAAGTGAAAGAAAGAGACAGCAAGTGGTACATAACTTAAATTCAGTTAAATAATGGAAATATTATATTCTGCCTGTGTACTTTGCATTAGATTTTCACCATTACTAGAATAAATGGTGTTTGGTCAGAAATGAATACTGAAAAACCACATTTTCCTCAGTAATGGTTACTTTATTAAGATGCACTGTTCACATGTTTGTGTGGAGTACAAATTCCTGTATTCTCTTATTATTAAGATGCACTGTTCACATTATATTTGTGTGGAGTACAAATTCCTGTATTCTCTTGCTATTGAGTTACAGCACATCCTTGAATAAGCTTCCTGTTTTAAATGGCCCGTTTCTCTTTGCCCTAAAATGAAAACAGATTGAGGGTAAAGAATTTGAAACTCACTTTGAACTCAGTTTGAAACAAAAAATAATTCTGAAGTCTGCTTTGAGTAGCTCCCCCATGAGTGTAGATTTGGTCTTAAACAAATTTGAATCAAAATTGTACACAGTGTGGCCCTTTTTTTTTACTGACTTTATAGGAAATCTAGGATTTGATAGTATTTGAGGAGTGTTTTTGTATGAGGTGGCTGATGCCATTGTTCTATGTACAATTTAATTACTGGAGATTTTATCTTTTAAAGAACAAGGAATTGCATCCATTGAAAGAAGTTATCAATATCATGCTAGCCTTTCATTTCTCCACTGGTAGCAGTAAAAATGATGCATAATAAATGGAGAGTATTTTCAAAAGTTATCTTCTGAAACAACCATTTGTTTGTGTTTTTAATGTCCTAGTTGTCTGGACCGACTGATTACAGCTACTTTGACAGCTACCCACCTGAAGAGGGAACCCCTCCAGATGAACTTTCAGGCTGGGACAAGGATTTCTGATACTTTTTTTCTTCCAGGACATTTATTAGAGACTCATAGGCATCAGTTCTAAACCTGCTCTCCTGTTTCTTGCTTAAAATCAAACTACACAAGGTTTGTGACAAACACAGTGTTTCTTGAAGGATCGAAGACAGTACAGCAACCAGTGCTTGTTTGAATAATGCACCAAAATCTGCACGCTTCTCTTTATAACAAGGGCATGTATTCAGTCACTAGGTGTAACCCAAAGGTTTTTTGATACACAATGTCTCCATGAACGTTTTCAGACACTATGGATCAGATGTGTGGTTTTGCCATTTGAAATATCACTATCTAATATTTTGGTATTAACAAGGTTACCATTTGTCTTTATTTTGAATGCAGATGAGTATTGGAAGCCAGTAACTCTGTGGCATTTGTCAACAGCTGACACTATATGCATTTATTTTTCATTTTATCTTAAGTCTGCTGTGTGTTTCACTTGTTCCCAATCATGGACAGTATTGCATTGGTCCAAAAGTGTACAGAAAAGACTTATACCAAAAGGTTGATTTGATCTGATGCTACAGCTAGAAGAGTATCACTGTGGAAGCTGCCTCTCTGTCAGTCTAGTTTTGCACCAAGTTGAATATGTGAGACAGGGCGTAACAGGTCAAATGAAAACCCAGCAGGAAACAAGGTATATGCATAATAGAAGTTGCCTGGAGAAGCAGATTATGGTACATATTTCCCTTACTACTTCAAAGAGCCATGTCTCCATTTCTTGAAATGTTTTGCTTTTACGTAGTGTGAAGATAAACTAGATGGACAAAAAGCATTTACCTTGCAGGAAGAAAAATATGTAAGTATAGAATAATATTTTTTTCCTCCAAATATATTTTCAGCTTGTTGTCATTGATATTTGCTGAAATGCTACATCTGTTCACATCACTGCTAAAACTCCCACCCATTTCAGTGGTACAGTTGGTATCACTGGATGTGAACTATCATTTCAAATCATAATTCATCAGTTCTTATTAACATAGAGTTATTTTGAGTTCTGCTTATATAGGAGGGGAGAATAAGAGACCAAAAACTCAATTTATTTCCCTGGTAAGGTATTCTATTAATTAATCAATTTAAATATTGTTTTCTTTTGACCACCTTCCTTTCTCTCTAATGGCTACTAGTGAAGTTTAGGAAGTGTGATAGTTTAACTTGGTTGCTACCTAAACAAGACACAGCCTCTCACACACACACACATCCCCCCCTCCCAGGGAATTGGGGAGAGAATGGGAGGGGTAAAGGTGAGGAGACTTGTAGGTTGAGATAAAAACAATTTAATAATTGACTTAAAATAAAATTTAAATAGTAATAATAATAATAATGATAACTATATATAGTATGGGATATATTTCAGTATATATCCCATACTAAAACCAAAACACAGCTATTCTAGCTACTAAGAAGAAAATTAACCCTATCCTAGCAAAACCAGGACATTGTATAATCAGAATATAGCACAATGTATGTTCCCTATATGTGCCTGGGCTTTACCACTTAAGCTGTCCATTGTTAGAACAGGGGAATTAGTTTGAAGTGTCGATGGGATAATAAATGCAGTTGGATGCTGTGCATTCACAGGTTATACAGAAAAATTCTGTTGCTCTGTTACAAACCAGAGCTGCTGTAGGAACAGGGATGTTCCTGGGTGTCATGCTGGGCTTGTGGGATTGATGCATCTGCAGCCCCTGCTGGGGTTTGTTTCAGCTCCCACTGAGACAACATCCAATCTAAACTTTGATATTTATTTGTGCCACAACACACTGCATTTCACATGCTGAATGGAAAATCCTCCCAGGCAACTTGTCACATGTGCTCAGGGTTTAGTTACCCAGGACTGCTGGTGATACTTCCTAGCTGCTGGTCATGATTTACCCCAGCTGGGTGAGGGAGGGACTGCCCCAGGGGCAGTTCCTTGCTTTGTTCCATGGTTACAATTACTTTTTTACTCTGAGCAGCCATTGCTTTGACAGCAAATCGATTTAAAGATTTTTTCTGTATAACATTCAATCCTAATAAAGGCAGTAAAATATTTTCCATTTAATTAAATGAAGGTTGAACTGAGCCCTTAGAGGAAGACTCTATATATTTGTTTATGAATATATATAAAGATAAGTAAATCTACCTATATATATGTTTATTAACTGAAGAAATAGCTGGTTGTTGTTCCCCTACCTGGTTGTAGACTATCATGGAAAATTGCAGCCAACAAAGCCTGTACAAAACAGTGGTAAGCATGCACAGAGAGGGTGGAGCAGAGGCTGTAAGCTGGGACTGTAGATGCTTTAGAACATTTGCAACTAACTCTGCTTAACAACACCAAAGACCAGACTTTTCTTTTCAGGATTTAGACAAGCACTAGACATTAGGTATGTGTGTTTCTCTGCATTTGTTTGTCTTTCTCTCATAAATATTTTTATTAGTCAAAAATAATATTGCACCAAGTTTTATAAAAAGCTTTTGAATGTATTTTTCCATTGTATTTATAGTTTTCTCCTATATATATAAAAATAAGTATATAAATATATACATATGTTTTTTTAACTGAAATAGCCATATGAGTGCAGTTAGCATTAAGTCTGTGCAGCTGTAGGCTATATTTTCTTTATAAAGCTTGTTTAACTTGCAGGGTGTGCAAATAAAGTCAGCTTACAGTGCAATGGGCAGGACATGGATTTTTTACAATTGCATTCCATACAGCGGTCTGGATTCTTTGCCCTAATTTACACATCTTGTCTGCATGAGTCAGAAGAGACTAAGGCAGAAAAGACAACCCTGGAGAGAGGGTCACCAATGTAATTTCTTGCAGCATGTACCCCAATCAGCATGTCTGTGAGTAGAGAGACAGCACACAGCCATCAGCTGCTACTTCAGGGCTCTTTGTCACACAGCCAGTCACCAGAGGGTCACCAGGATCACCCTGGGGAGGCCAGGGAGCCCACACATGAGCTACCTGCAGTGCAGGGCTCCAGCTTTCCCTCTAATCCACACAAATCCTGTGGGCACCTTCTCAATAGCTGCACAGGAGCTACTTTCCACCCCTTACTCTGCTGTTCAGCTCGCCCTTCAGCCACCCCTCTGGGTTCTGAGGTCCTTGACTTCAATTGGGAAACAGGCTGTCCCAAGCACTCAGCTTTCAATCCTTCACTAGGAAAGTGGGATGTAGGCAGCATCTTCCCCTTCTCTGTGTGCCTTGAGCTAGCTGCACACACTGAAGTCATGTCTTGAGCCTCAGTTATCTTCCAGCCCACAGCATGCAAAACCAGACAGTAAAATGGGATAGAGTAAATGGCTTTTCCTGCTTCTCTTTGAAACTCCTACAGTTGCTTTGCCCAGCTCCCAAATGTTCACTTCTGACTGTTTTTGAGTTGTTTATAGCCCCAGGGTTTCCACTGTCACCCTGTGCCCCTTCCTTATCAGTCCTGTACTCCACACTGCTTCACATACCTCATCTTTGAAAGCCTGTTACCACACCAGGCTTGTCTTGTACACTATCACATTTACAATTACCAAAGCTATCTCCCTCTACACAGTAGCAAAACACTGGACTGCAACCTAGATCAGAATGTTACACTGCAGCTATGGAATGGTCAAACCAAAGCTCCTCAGCTCAGCCAACAGCACCCAGGCCTTAGAAACTGCTCCAGTTTCTCCAGCTTCTTACAGAGGAACTGAAACCAGCTCCACAGACCAAGACCAGTTAGAACAGAGATGTGATAAATGTCAGTCCTGAAGCGTTGCAGAGTCCATGCTACTAGCCATGCCCATGGGCTAACTTATTAGCACTTAAACCAGCACTCTACAAGGCTCTTGTGATCTAGACCACTGAAATTCTCCTTGCTATCTCTGTCTTCTTGCTTGGGAAACACTCTTTGCACCCCCACCTCTTATCCCTTTTAAGATAAAAATAAATAAATAAATCAAGTTCTACCTGGACCCTCCTGGTTCTGTGCAGCTCCCACACTTCAGCAAGTGGATGACAAATAGAGGAGTGGGCTGTCCCAAGAGCAGGTGACACCGATAGGACAGTGGGGCTCACACCAGTGCAGAGACAGCTGAGGGCTCTGTTCTTCTGTTTGTGGCACTCAAGCAGGCACATTTTCTACTAAAAGGAAACAAAGTGACAAGAAATTTAAGATGTAGGAAGAAATATCAGAAGTAGGAAGGACTCTTGATCCTAGAGAGTGCTACTACAGGACACACAGTGGAAGATAAGTTCCTCAGGATACATTCCTTTTCCTCTGCAAGGTGTAGGCCACGAGGGAGCTGCAGACCAAATGCAACACCCCAGGGACTGATCAGGAAGCTCCTGGATTAAGCAGGACCTGCTCCAAGTCAGTGGCCAACAAAGACCCAGAGATGGAGGCTCAGTCCCAAACTGAAACCAAGGGGCACAGCTTAAAGGCACCTGGGCCAGCTACATGCAGGATGGGACCCCACGGCACCCAACACTGCTGAGTCTCCAGCTGCTGCAAAGACCTGTGGCCAGACAGGACCCAAGTCTGCAGGCATCACACCAAACCTTTGCTATGGTCCAGCTGCTCATTTCCAGTCATGAGCGAACATTCACTTTGCAAGTGTTTTTAACCCACTGCTCCCCTCTCCCCTCAACCATTGTAAAGTAGAGACACATGGTCACCTACAGATAAACCCATAATGCCACTAGCAAATGTGTCTGCCCACCAAGTCCTGCACCAAGGACATCCTGAACAGAGGGAACATCTCTCCCACTCTCCAGACACGGAGACTCCAGCATCCAGTTTGGGTAACATCAACTTACTCCTGGACTCCCAGACAAGAGATTGACAAGAAACACCTGAAAGTCAAAAACCCAGGCCTGGGAGAAAGCCCTTCCCACCACCCTCTTGGCATTTCCCCTCCCTGCCACTTGGCTCTGCTCCCACTGTTGGAAGGGTTTCTATCAAGCTGCATCTCATCTCTGTTCAGTGCAGACATCCAGTGGCCAAGCTGGTCATGGCAACTGAACAACAGTGGTGCTTGCACCAGGCAAGAAGTGACCAGGAGACTCACGTTCTCTGCTCACTGGAACAGCAGCTCATGCAGTTTGCCAGCTTCTCTCAGCAGGATTGCAAGGTCTTCTACCCTTACAGTGGCACCTAGTGGTAGGAAATGATTTATGCAGTAATGTTGCCTTGCCCGATTTTTCTCCCTCTGTCTCAACTCATTTCTTCTCTTCCTCAAGCTTCAGGGACTTGCTGGTCCTGGGTCTTCAGCAGATGTAGTTGAGTAGATGGTATAGACCAAGTAACTCCTGTCACTGCATATCAAACCCAGGAGAAAACAGTCTGGGATCTTATCTGCACACCAAGCAGCACATCCCCAAGCTACACTGGCTTTGTAGCTGCTCTGTATGTCCTTTAAGAAAGGAAAAGGAGCTGTCAGCAAGGGCTGTTTCCAGCTGACCTGGCCCTCATGGGCATCTGCAGTCCCTGAAAGGGATGATAAATAATGCCCTACACTATTTCTGTCAGTTACCACAAGCCCTGTGGCACTGGGATTTAAAAGCTACCTCCTTTAGGTCACCAAAAACATCTCTAGCTGGTACCATTAACTGGTAGATCTTGAAATATATTTCAAAGTGTATAAAAACCTAAAGGAAAAGGTGCTGAGCACACTAGAATTAGAGCCATTTCCAGCACAGGTTCCCTAAACTACTGGGCAATGGTTTTCTGGCTGCCTTTTGGCTGTGGCCCCCCACAACACTGGGCTTTCCAGAACAGCCATCACTTTTGGCCAGGTCAGGAGGGAGGGAAGGGGTATTAGACCCCATCTGGGAACCCCAGTCCCACTTTCAGTGATCAGTGACACCTTTAGTGTCTGCAGCAATCACCTGAATTCATGTCACTCAGTAGACTGTTTCATGAGGCATCTAGTGAACCACCTAGATGCACACAGACAACCATGGAAAGCTCCAACACAGACATACTGTTGGCAGTAGCCTTAGTAATTAACGACATAATTGAGAGCAAGCAGAGAGCAGGAA
>NW_010319759.1:0-2250 GCF_000700745.2 Antrostomus carolinensis
CAGATACAGTCAGGGTCATATTTCAATATATTCTCTTCATAAGGCCTTGGGAATGCATTAACAGTGACAACTAATATTCTCATATGCAATACAGTAGAGTTTAAAAAGCAAAATTATAGAAGTGAGAGAGTGAGTAATGAAATTAACTATTTTTGTAGCAGGTACCCACAGAAGGAAGCAGAGGTAGTCCTCAAATCAGCCAGGCCATGGGAGGCAAAAGGGGGAGGAAGGAACATTCCCTTTCTGGGAGGATCCTCCTTCTCAGAGGGATGGAGCAAGAGAAGCAGAGACACGGCTTGCATCTCCCAGGAATCGGCAGGCCTACACATACAGATTAACTCCTTCAGTTTTGCTTTTATGCAATGTGGGTGCAAATCTTGCCAAGCCTTGGTCAGGAGCTGCTTGTACTAGGACAGAGGAGTATGTTTCAGGACAGCTTACACAGTAAGATCATGGGCCTGAGCAACTATGGTGTATGTTAAGTTTCTTTACAAATAAGATTTAGTTTCAGACAGAAGGAGAAAATCAAGGCTAGCTGGGGTCAGGAATGCTAATGCTTTTATTGATTAGGGAGAGCAGCTTCATTTTGTTTGCTACTCTAATATGTCTCGTATTATATTGACAACTTTTAAATAGTAGGAAAATGTGTAGGCATGTTTAGGCTTCTGCTGATTATAGCTGACCAGTAAATAACTCCTATCATGTTCGTACAGGTGTGAGAAGTGCTGGGAGCTGTCTGCTGCAGCCTTCAGTCTGTCCTTGAGCTTAGAGAGGTCCTCTGCAGGAGTCAGTCCAGATCACTGAAAGTGGCTTTTCTACAGTCAATCTACTTAGAATAGAAAATAATTTGATATGTCAGCTTTTATTTTTAAAAACAGCTTTCACCAGACTATCACTCTAAAAGTAGCCAATAAAAAACACTTGTTGCTCAAACCCCTAAACAGCCCTGTGCTTCTCTTTTTCATTCACAGGGACTCTTGTGGGAAACAGTTATGATTTTGCAAACTCCTGGGCTTTGCACAGTGAAAAGAACCGGTGCAAGAGAGTGCAGACTCCAAGCAACACCTGCAACATTTCATCCGATGTTGCAGAGAAGGTTGGTGCTACAGGATACCATACTGGTTTTGGTCCTCCCCTGCTTGATGGCAGCTTGCCTGCCCTTTGGCAGAAGAGCACAAATGCTTCCTTGAATTGATGGTTGTACCTAACGTGGTCCTTCCTCAGCAAGCAGTTAGGATGTGAGGGACAGGAGATACCTGTTTTGGGTTTCTGAGGTACAGTGTGGTCTGAAATAGCTATTCTGGGCATTGTTCTTTCCATTGGACTGGAAGAAGGTGTGTGGCTCCTTGTCCAGCCTGGTAGGAGTTCACCACATGGCTGGTGGTGACAGTATGTAGGTCCCGGCTGTGGTGCAGCAGAGTCAGGAGGTACATCTCCAGTGCATGCCTGTGGGTGCCTCCAGCCTCTCCATGGGGCAGCGTGGGGCTGGATGCAGAATGCAGCTGTGCGCTTGTGGTTCCTGAGCTGGTAACTCTGTCCTCCCTACAGGCTCTGGCTAGAAGGAGGATTTCTGCACTGGGCTGCCTGGTGCTGTAGGGAAGTGACCTTTTGGCGGTTGCATAACCGATGTCATTTATTAAATAAGACTGATGTCTTATTTATTGCAGTCTTAAGAAAGGAACAGTTTACTCACTAGTTAGTGAATGCAATTTTTCTCTCCTACTGCACCCGGGCTGTTGCTATTGTAAAACTGTAGTATATAGATAATCCCCTTTCTATCTCCCCAAATAGGCCCCAAACTCAACACACAGACGTCAAACAGATAAATAAAGAAACCAAGAGCTTGTTTGAGCCTGAAGTGTGAGTTTGTGCCAAATAAACTTTGGGAAAGGTTGGTTTAAGTAGTACCTGTAGAATGAGGTAGCTTATTCCCTCTCTGATTCTGCCATCAGGGAAGCATCACTTCTGAAGCCTCTGTGGGCACCATCACTGCAAACAGTATTTGTGAATGTGTTGCCGTTCATATACCTGGGAATCACCAAAGCAGGAAGGTGCTTCAGACAGGCTATTTTTGACAGAGATGTTCTCTATGGGTGTTGCAAAGGCTCTGTGCCTCCAGACTATTTCCCTTGCCAGGAGGAGGAGGTTCCTTCATCTATGCATATAGGTAGTAGCTCTGATTTGTTAAAGAAACACAGAACTGCTTGTCTTAGACAACTCTGTGGCCCCCTTTGCTGTATCAACCCCCCC
>NW_010319759.1:2277-38212 GCF_000700745.2 Antrostomus carolinensis
CATGTTCCTTGTTTCCATTAGACACAGGACAGATGCACACAGATGGTCACCAGTTGAGGAGGAAAAAAGCTCGAGTATATACTGATTGCATGTGGTATTACAGGTTATGACTGTCATGGTGAATTGAGCCTGCACCCATTGAGGGTTTGCATCTGATCTTGTGTACTCTCTTGTAAATCAGAATGTTCTGATGGGGGCCAGGTTTAGATTTAGACCACAGTAACTGAGGCCAAAATTTAGCCCTTAGTTTCTTGCTATACAAGTCCTGTAGACCAATACTTGTTAAATTAGGCTCAAATAATTTCTCAAGAGCAGTAGCACTTCCTGGAACATATTTGTTCTACGGCTACTTTGAATGTTGGTTTCCTAGTTACCTGGAAAAAGCTAACTGAGACTCGGACAGGCTTGCAAACTTCTGACTATTTAGAGTTCCACTAAGCTTTTGAAAAGGGACGCTTGTATTAGACGTATTCTGAAATTCAGCAAAGGAAGCACGCTTATGCCCCTTAGCACTACAGCTTCAGCCTCGCAGCCTGCAAACTTGGCTGAGGAAATACAGCCGTGATTTCAGGTTGGAGATCTCCAGCCTATGCTTTTTGCTCAAGAGATGGTATGCATGGGGCATTTCTGTCAGGGTTTGGACTGAGTGAACTTGAGTGATGGTGTGTGGTGCTGAGGATACGGCCGAAGTGTGAGGGGTTTCAACCTGTCTGAGATGCCTTCTGAGGGACAGGACTGCATTTTAAACTCAGTTACAGTTCTTGAGCAGGGCTGGATCTTGCAACTCGTTGTGGCTGCTGGAATTTTATCTGTTCAGGGAAGTTTAAAGTTTAGAAAATGTCAACATTGCAACTGAGGCCAGGGAGTGGCATTCAGGATGAAATCCTGTCTGATGGGTAGACTGCAATTAACCCGAGTTTTATACAGATCGTGTTAAATGTTGATGCTTTGTTGGATTAAGTTTGCTCTCCTGCAAACTGGCTGAAATTATCTTCTTTCTTATGTGAGTTCATGAGCTCACAGCATTTAACATTGGCTTAATTTATTCACTGTGCAAGAATAAACACAGTGCTATTAATAGAAGTCCAGCCAAACCAGTGCCTGCTGAAGAATGTAGGGCTTTTTAATAGTGTGCTTTGTTTGCTTGCTTCAGCTTCAGGAATGTAAATCTCCCCCGTCTCCCAGGCTCCTGCCCTGCCAGGCGGTCAGCTGCTAGGTGAGGAAAACAACAACTTTGGTTCAGTGCGCTCCTCCCACCCCAGTCACCCCACTCAGGGTTCTGCCTTCTCTGCCCTGCTCTTTGCCACCCCCTGCCCCCAACAGTGTCCTTGGAGAGATGGCACCTGACTTCTTTGCAAGATGTGGTGAACCAGAAAGCCCTGTTGCTCTTTTATCATGAAATAATAGAGAACACGGGCAATTTTGTGTTAATGAGGAAGAGCTCTTGTCTTGATTAATGGCAGTGTGTATAGAATTATAGAATCACAGAATGGTTTGGTTTGGGTTGGAAGGGACCTTAAAGATTATCTAGTTCCTACCCCCTTGCAGTGAGCAGGGACACCTTCCACTAGACCAGGTTGCTCAAAGCCTCATCCAACCTGGCCTTGAAATCAGCTGAAGGTTTTGACTCTGCTTACACACTTACCCTGCTGTTGCTCTGGGCCCCTCCCTGCCCTCCACCTCCAAAGCACATACACACTTACAAGTTTGCTGCTCTTCCTGCAGATATGGGCTCTTTATATGCATTCCTTTCCTAAGGCTGGATGCAGTTTGGCGTCTGCAGGGTGGAGCTGCCTGTTGGCTACCTTGTCTTTTGATCCGGAGAACGTGCCAAACTGGGGAGTGTTGGAGGGAGGGAGCTTCAGCCTCCCTACCATGCTCTGTCCTCTCTGGCTGCTGTTTAAATAGTTACGAAAAAGAACAAGAATCTCTGTGTTGTCTGATCCATTTTTTCACCACTTGGATGTGATTATTTAGGCTGTTCAATGAAGTGCTGCAATCTAATAGCCTCTCAGGTGATCAACAGTGTGGGTAACGTGGATCTTGAAGTATAACATGGATTGAAGTCGATAACTGTGGTAATGAGGCAGCCCTGGAAGCAAAAAAATATATATGTTTTAAAGCATTATGATTGATGTATGAGTTCTTAGATGTTACCTTTATTTTCTAGATTTCACCTTTCATAAAATGATGCATGGAGGTCACAGTTCACTGTATTTTTGGTTTGGTGTGTTGTGGTTTTTTTTTTTTTTTTTTTTTTTTTTTTTTTTTTTTCATTATAGCTATAGCATGTTAGATGTGAAAGTGGTTTAAACTGATTCCTGCTCTTACTGAGCTTCAGTTCTTGCTGCAATTGGTAAGAAATAGTCTCACTTGGATAACATGGAGTAATTCCTTATGCAATAAAGAAATAATGATTATCCCCAGATTTGAAAGCAAGTGGGAGATGTTTCCAACTTTTGGACTGGAATTTCTAATGGTAAAGGTCACAAGCAGGTTGAGCAGACACGGACATACAATACCATAATACTTTTGAGGAGTGAAAATGAGGCCCACTATCTCTAAAATAGACTTTTTTTCTGCTCCTCAAGTATACAGTATACAAGTGGCTGAATCAGCATTCAAGTGAAGTGACTCCTGTCAGTTGTTACTAAGTTTGCTCATACAGCCAGCATTTGGTGTACTAAACATATTGGCTTTGGATGCTTTTTACTTGGATAGATGGGAGGATAAATCATTCTCCATTTCAGTGAACCAAGAGAAGATATATTCTGAAAAACTATACACAATTACGCCACCAAAATATACCCTTCCTGAATGATCTGGAGAAATGATTCCGTGTATCTGTATACTATAGGGTTTAAATTCAAGGGAACAAGAGGGTGTCCCTGCTTTCTTCTGATACTTTTTAGGTTATATCTCTTTCATGGCAATTGTTAAGCAATAGACAAATGCAATTCATGCAGCAACAGAAGGCAATGCCACAGAAATTGGAAGAATGTACAATATTCCACCTACAGCTCTGTGTGGTGGGACTGAGGCAGAAAGAAGGTCAGCAAGTTTGCGGTCACTGAGGTTTGTCAGTGCCAGGACACCGCCAACCCATTTAAAGAAACACTTAAAATAGAACTCATGCAGAAGTCAAAGGAGAAGTTTCAAGACCTTCACTTCTGTTTCAGATAGAGCAGTCAGTTCTGCTAGTTTTAATCCTGCAGCCTCCTGTACTCTAAGCACTGTTTCAGCCTGAGGCTTCACTCCCTAGTCTGATGGTTTTAGATGTTTCTTTGTGTGGAGCTGCTTCCAGGAGTGTTGCCCCATAAGCAGGAATCTTAAAGTAGTGGGTGAGACTGCCAGGACCTGGTGCTCACCATGTATGTGCGTTGTCCCCTAAAGAACAAGGATGTCTCTTAGTTCAAGCTGACCATTGACTTTTAAAGAAAGAAAGGAGAGAAAATAAAATTTGCAGAATGGTTTAAGTTGGAAGGGACCATTGGAGGTCATCTAGTCTAACCCCCTGCTTGTAACAGGGCCATCCTAGGTCCAGTTGCTCAGGTCCTTGTCCACTTACATTTCAGATATTTCCAAGGGTTGTGGTTCCACAGCATCTCTGAACACTTGTTCCAGTCTTTAACCACCCTCACGGTGAATTTTTGTTTGTTTTGTATCTATTTGAATTTACCCATATTTCAGCTTATGTCCATTAATTCCTCATGATAGTTGAAATATGTCTAAAAGATGGGGAAATTTCAGCTATAACTTCTTGTATAAAGTCACTGGAAAATTGGAAGCAATTTGAATGGCAAGAAAATTTTACATAGAGAAAAAGAAATTTCTAACATATATTACTTGTTTTCTTGATAATCAGCTAGAGCTCGGTCATTAGTTATGTTGTTATTAAACAAGACTAAGACCAAAGAACACTATAGGAAAAAAGAAAAGAGCTTTAATGTGA
Source organism: Antrostomus carolinensis (assembly GCF_000700745.2). Classification (NCBI taxonomy): domain Eukaryota; kingdom Metazoa; phylum Chordata; class Aves; order Caprimulgiformes; family Caprimulgidae; genus Antrostomus; species Antrostomus carolinensis. Next base: position 6,230 of record NW_010319759.1, read on the forward strand.
TGTGGTAGGGTTTTTGTTGTTTGTTTGGTGGTTTGGGTTTTTTTTTGTGGAATCACCTTTTTTTTAAAGTCACTTTCACATCTAACGTTTACTGGTATGTAATAAAGATGGTAATAAAAGATTGTTTCTACTAGTTCTCTTTCATTGTGTTTAGTGGAATATGCAGAGTCTTAGTTCTATTGTAACATAACAATAGTTGAGGTGTGTTACCTTTTTAACAAGGCTATTACCTTATTAAGAAAAGCTATTAACACAGTCCCTAAATGGGCTTATTGCATATACTAGTTGCATTTGATAGTATCTGGATCAAGGCTTTGATCCAGGAGTTGCTACACTGCTCATCCTCTGAATGGCTCTGAGCTCACTTTGGTTATACCAGTTTCATCTTGAAGCACTGCTTTAATAGCTTTTTTGGCTACTTCTGTTTTTATTACTTCCACCCTTAGGACACTTTTTTAGCTTTCTTGTACTTCTGTGTAGTCTTAGAGCAGCACCAACCACCATTTATGCAGTTCCTGCTCCTCTCCTTCTAGTCTTTTTTCCAGCTGATTCAGCTTGGTGGCTGCTATCTGGGCATCAGAATTATTTCAGGCTGGATCTGATTTTCTGGAGGACAATTATGTTCAGCTCTCTAATGGTGCTCAGTTATCATTGCTTTAAGTTCCCTGAGGCCTTTCTCAAAAGCTCAAGACCTCTTTGTGTATGTAGTTGTTCACTGAGCACTTTGCTAAACTCTGAATATATTCCTAATGGGCAGGATATTTCTGGTTGGTTTGTTTTCACAAGCAAGAAGTTCTCTCTTGGTTCAGACATGTACTAGCTTTAGCTGATCACCTGGACAAAACACCCCTTAGCAAAAAAAGTCTTTTCTACTCATCAGTTTTTCCTATGCAGTTATACCATCTGCCATTCAGAGAAGACATATAGACATCTGCTGAAATCTGTGGGGTTTTTTTGATTCCCCCTTTCATGTCCTAAAAAATGAAAACAAGAATTTTCCTCCTCCCCCCCCCCCCCCCTTTTTTTTTTTTTTTTTTTTTTTTTAAACAGCAACTTGTATGTGGTGTCACCTCAAGTACTTGGAAAGGTTCAGGAGTAATCCATTGTTCCTGGGAACTACCCTGAAGAACATATCCCTCCCCAGACATTATATGTAACAACTGAAATATACAGCATGATTACATCTGGTTATATGTAACACTGACAAATAAATACAAGAAAGTTATGCTTCAACTGGTTGTGGTAGGATTGTATCAGACAATAATTTTTCCACTTATCTTAACTCAGAAAGCTGCATTGAGGACCTCAGACTTATTGAACTGTGACATAATACAAAAATAAGAGAGTGTATTTAGGAGCCTCCTTTGGAGAACTTCCATCAACTAAATTTTCCTTAGATTTTGTTTCACATACTGCTAAGTTTCATCTTAGCTTGCTGCTCTCTGAAAGTAGAGGTCTTGGTACCCCCCTCCAACTCACTGTGCAGTCCTCTACTTACACTAGCTGCCACCAAGCTAATTTAACTCATGAGAAGAGCAGAACAAATAGTTTTTCTTCCCTGGGTTATTTTTCTGCTCTTTATCTGAGTTAAATTGACCTGTTATGCATTGACAAGTCAGCAGGAGTGACAGGAACATGTGGCCAGAAGTATGAAACAAAATTGGTTCCTTGGATTCCAGTCAGACTCAATCTTTCACTCTGAAACTTACTGTTCTCTCATTATCCAAAAGATGGTCTGGTCATTTTTCTTCCTAAGTACCTGAGTCGTAAGTTCCTCTCCCTTGCTGTGTGTGTCTTCCTGGTACTCCAGACTCCATCTGGTTCCTCACTGGATAGGAAGCAGTTCTTTGCTTCCCTCCATTTGCTGACTGATTGACTGGCATGTTTCTGTGTGAAACATCCTTTATATGGCATTCTTTTTTTTATAATAATCGGTATATTAATGTACCTCTGCGCATATATGGATGTGGTGAATAAAGGGATGTAGCTCACTACTAGCTCTTGACTATGATGTTATTTAACTACATGGTGGTGTTAAATAATAACCATGATGTTATTTAGCAGCAATGATGACAGTGTGTTTGGAAAAGCTGTGTTTTCTCCCTTCCTCTTGAGATTATAGTAACCATTTTTGTCCCTTTTTCTCTCTCTCTTACCCTATCTTTGCTCCTCACTTGTTGTGCAGGGTGTCATGGAAACCTGCCAGCTGCTAAGAACATCTTTGACCTTCTCCCGGTGCCACCATCGTGTTGATCCAGAGCCGTACATTGATCTCTGTGAAAGAGACATCTGTGCCTGTACCCAGGGCATGGACTGTCACTGCTCGGTGTTCCTTGAGTATGCAAGAAGCTGCAGTCACGAAGGAGTGATTTTGGATGGATGGCCTGAAGAGAGCGCATGCAGTAAGCTGACAGGATTGTTTCTAGGCTGCTTATCCCAAATGAGATCATGCCTGTCTTGCAGATTTATGTTCTACAGCTAAAAGCAACTGGTGCTCTCTTAGGATATTAATTTGAGTTGATTCAGGCATGGCAAGTTAAAATCTGAAGTGCCTGTCACTTTCATTTGCCTGAAGTCCCTTTGGTTGCTCCCCTTTTCATGTCTTCATCACCCACCTTTTTCCAGAAGTTGTTGTACCTAAGGCAGGATTGTTTGAACCATATATGAAGGAAATCCTGAGTTATCAGTCCCACCATGATATACAGTCAGTGAAGACTTATTTGATAGATAAAGGTAGACTAGATGTTTAGGAGCTATTTCACATATGGTTCAGATGTGTGATGTTTTCTAGCCTGTACTTGCAGGCCAGCATCCTCATGAAAGGCTCTCCTTAAAGTTTTTTGGTAAAAACAAGTGTTTCATCCTTCATCTGCTTGAAACAATTACATTAAAATTGAGGTATTGACTTTTTTAGCCAAATTTCATCTAGGTTAGAGATCCTGATTGCATCTTGAAATGCTGCCTTTATATTAGCCCCATTTTGCTGAGGTTAGAGGTCCTGATTGCATCACTGCTAAGATTTGCAACAAGGAAATGCTTAGATTGACTGGGATTGACTGCCTTTATAGAGGAAAGGTCATGTTTGCGCCCAGCGTTTGTATATGTGAGTACTACCACTGGAGAACCCTGGTTAAATACATAAGCACACAATAATAATTTTTAAAAAATCAATCCTGTAATATCATGTTCTCAATGATTTTTCTCATGCTTTCTATATTACACAGGAAGGACAATTTTCTCAGGATGTTTATGTAAATTGATTTCATGGGTTAATGCGACTGATTTGTACTGACAACACTTTCTTTGGTAAAGATATTCTGCTATTGGCCACCACTGGAGAAAACTGTGCCTTCAAATTACGGTTAGGGTAGGAAGATATTGCCAACCACTTGTTCTAAGGATTGTACAACAGAGGAGAGTCTGATTTCTAGCAGTAATTTGTTACCTTTCTTTCCATTGGGAGATAAAAGGGATCTGATGAAAACTTGTCTCCTTGCTCAAAGTGCAAGCCAGAGAACCCTTTTTTGCTAACGCTGTCAGTAAATCTAGCTAAAGCCATGAGTGAAATTAACCCCTCTCTGTTCCCAGGAGTTTTAGAGCTCATTTCTAACCATTGACTCCACAAACCATGTTTTTCTGAGTCAGGAAAAAGAGAGGTGGCCTGTTGCCATACAGGAGCTTAATTTTCCATTACCCTTCATCTGTGCTGTGATGATTTCTCAGGAGATGACAACAACAGTTGTATTGGAGGCATGAAATGCTCTGCTGTATTGGAAGGGCTTTAGTGCTGGGCATGCTGTACCAGCGTGAGCTGATGCCCAAGCCCTGGAGCCACAGAGAGCAAGACTGCTCCTTCGTTACTCTCCCATCTCCTTCAATAGAGGATTTTCTGGGAAAGGGAAGGCTCTAATCTTTTCTTCCCACTCCATGCCCACGCAGTCTTGTGGGGTATGCCTATGCATCAAAACGAAGGGATGGCTACAGTGCGCGCTTGCATAACAGTCTAGCCTAGATGATGAAACCAGTGGAGATAGCACAGCATGGGTGTTATCCTGTGCTGGTAGTTCTCTGGAAGAAGGAGAATGGGATTTCAGAGTCTTAACTGTCTCCCAGTTCTCTCTGGAAACAGGAAATGGTGTAATTTCACAAATGAATGGAGTAACTGCATAGCTTAAAGGCACAGGACATTCTTGTCTATCCAAATTACTTAAATATTATTCCAAAACTTTCCCTCATTTGATTGTCCTTAATGCACTTGGTTTTAGTTACAAAGACTTGATTTATTAGAAAAGAAATTGACTTTAAACTCTAAATATTTACTATACAACCTGACATATAATGATATTGCAGCAAACTGAAAATCAAGTGTTTCTTCTGTTCTGCTTCTGAAAAAGAAATCATTGATTGGAGAGGGTATGATCTTTTTCGTGTCTTTGTGGTTCAGCTTTTGATAATTAAGGGATTTATTTATTTAAGAATTATTGAGGAATTTGCATTTCTAATTTCTTTTAATTGTTTCAGGGCCAAGATGTCCAGTTGGCATGGAGTATAAAGAATATGTATCCCCTTGTGCCAAAACCTGCCAGAGTCTGAATATCAATGAAGTGTGTCATGGACAACGTGTTGATGGTTGCAGCTGCCCTGGTAATTTATTTACTGGGTTATTTACAGAAAAAACATTTGGCAGTGATGTTACCTATTTTATTAGAAGAAGGAAAGCTGTGTCTTCCCTTAAATTTTCCTGAAATCAGAAACACTTCTCTTTTCTGGGACCATGCCCGAGAATAAACCAGTTCCTATATTGCCTGTATGGTCACTCCATGAAAGGACTGTTTTTTAGACCTGTGAAAATCAGCAGCATCTAGTACTTTAGCATTGCCTTTCTTTTGTGGTGAGGGACTGAGGGGTGACTTCATTAATGTTTATAAATATGTTAAGGGTGAATGTCATGAGGATGGAGCCAGGCTCTTCTCAGTGATGGCCAACAGTAGGACAAGGGGCAGTGGGTGCAAGCTGGAGCATAGGAGGTTCCATGTAAACATAAGGAAAAACTTTTTCACTGTGGGAGTGACAGGACAGTGAAACAGGCTGCCCAGAGAGGTTGTGGAGTCTCCTTCTCTGGAGACATTCAAAACCCGCCTGGACACATTCCTGTGTGACCCACTGTAGGTGATCCTGCTCTGGCAGGGGGGTTGGACTAGATGATGTTTCGAGGTCCCTTCCAGTCCCTAATATTCTGTGATTCTGTGAAATGGAATTACTATTGCCAGGAAAAAAAGACAGATGTTCTGTTTTCTTGTGTTCTTTGTAGACCCACGCTGCTCTTAAATGCTCAGATTTTGTTTTGAGTATTCCTCACTGGAAGGATTTTATCAACAGCAAAGATCTTTCCAGGTAGTTTGATATCAAGAATGTGAGAAGGGGATTTACCTGTGTCTCACTGTCAATGGTGAGACTGTTATTGCCAGGGAAAAGAGCCAAAATCTCTGCAATCAATTGGAAGGCGGTCTTCAAAGAGGAGAGAGATGGGTTTTCAGGAATCAGAATGTTTTGCTACAGCAGCTCTGTTAAAAACAGAGAAATATCAACTCTCTGTCAACACGGGGATCCAAGAAAAAGAAACTTGTCCTTTCTCCTACTACTAGCTTATAGTGCAATCTCAGACAAGTTTTGTAACTCATCTGTGCCTCTGTTTATCTTTGTAAGATAAAATACTCTCTATATAGAATAGGTATTTATAGTTGTATGATATGGAAACCTCAGCAGTTGGGAAGTTAGCCCTTTCACTTTTTGCTTCTGCAGAAGTTGAAAAGAGAAACCACAGCTCCACGTGATAATCTTTCTTTTAGCCCCTGTCTGCTAGACTTCTATGTTGTCCAACTTTGTTCCTTTATTCCCTACTTTGTCTCCTCTCCTGTCCTCTTACGATAAATACAAAACCTGTCTAGACACCCTTTACTGCAGTCAGTAAAGTGTATGTATTTTTCAAACAGTCAAGTTCCTAGACCAGCTCTGATCAAGCTTGATTGTGCTCCCTGTGTTTGACTCATGTGTGCTCCAATATGTGTGTTTTGGATTCGGGGTCTGGCTAAGCAAAGAGCTCTTCAGGGAGCACCAGAAATGTTCTGTTTAAGCACATCTGAGGGAGAAAAAGTGCTTGAAGGAAAGCAGACACCAGCCCCTGTGAAGGTTTTTGGCAAGCCTCATTCTTTTTTATTTCTGTCTGTGATTAACTCTGGATAATAATACATATGAAGTCTTTCCAAAGTATATGAAGAACCAAAAAATCTAATCATATTTATGTTTGTGTCCCTGTGTGTGTGTGTGGCATGTGTATCTGCTGCTACCTGATCTATCAAGAGGGGAAGCTCCTTGATGGTGAACGTTGCATCGAAAGCTCTGACTGCTCCTGCATCCACTCTGGAAAACATTATCCTCCTGGCTTCACCATCTCCCAGGACTGCAACTCATGGTAAATTCACTGTTGCTCTGGTGTGGCTACTGTTGCTTTAGATAAGTACCGTACATCACTTAGTGACTGTTTTAGATGATCTTTCCAGAAATCTCTTTCTCTCTCTCCTTTTTAAAAAGTTCCTTTTATTGGCAAAGGACCTGCTCTCTTATTGGAAATGCCAGCCCTTTCCAAGAAGTGAGCTGTTCACAAAGAGAAAATCAGCTCTGCTTTTAAAGGGATATTTGATCTGATAGAACAATGTGAGGGTCATACTCCTTCAAACAGTAGAGAACTACCTGTTTCCTGTGGATAAGACAGACCGGCAGGTTCCCATGTCTGGTTAGTGTCAGCGATGGTGTCTTTGTTTTGACTTCCTACATTTATTGAACCTCTAAACCCTGTTTCTTTCCAAGAGGAGTTACCTCAGGCACGTCCTTGGAACTTGTTGCAAAGCTAATGAATCTTCCCAGCTGCACGGCTCATGATTTTTCTTTCACTCATGAATGCCAGCCTGAAGGGGAAGGCTAGCTGTCTAAAGAAAGGAAGGGGAATGAGTAATATATTCCTGATCTGGTTATGTATAAGTGTGAATGTATTTATGGAAGGATTTCAGACAACTCTGTGCCCAGATATTTCCAATTAGAGCACAGAAGGAGGACTCAGTTAAGGCCACCACATGCAGAAGAAAGACAGTCTATGCATCATCCGGACTAACCAGAAGTTTTTCATTGCCTGCACCATGTGTCACAGATTATGAACCAATCATGACATTAGCATTTTTTTTTCCCCTGGATCTGTATTGTTAGAAAATGCTTCCTGTTATTTAGATTTGATACTGCTGTGGAGAACATCATTCCCGCATTTACTCCTCAAAAATGGTTTTCAAGGGCTGAGATAATTGCAGGAATAAGAAGAATCTAGCACCTCTTGAAACTTACATGATTTTGGAGGTTCTGGGATTGACTGATGTGGTATCCCACAGACTCAAGGATGACAGCCATCTCAATCACTGTCAGTGCATGTTACTGGTTACTAGTAGTGCCTGTGGAGGATGGCTCTAAATCCACCGTCCAAAGATATTAAAGCAGAGACAGTCTACTTCCTTGCAACTTGCACAGAAAGAGAAACTGTGCAGGAGGAGCTTACGTCAGCAGTGTGCCATCAGACTGATGAAGGTCTGCTTTAGCAGAAATCTAAGTGGCTGGTGAAGGAAAGGGATTATTGCTTTCCTGTGATGAACTCATGAGGCCATGACTGGAGTAGTGTGGCCAGTGCTGGGCCCCCACTGAAAGAGAGAGAGGGTTATGGACTGGAAAGCGTCTTGTGGAGGGTGCTGGAGATGATCGCAGCAGGCGAGCTTATGACATGAGGAGAAGCAAAGGGAAATAGATTTGTTTAAAGGGGACACTTTCACTGCCTAACAGGGGATTGTAAATAAGATGGAGCCAAACTCTTCTCAGAGGCAAACAGTGAAGGAGCAAGAAGTGATGGACACAGGTTGCAGCAGGGGAAATTCCATTTAGACAGGAGAAAAAATTCTTCCCCATGAGATAGTGTAGCACTGGGACAGCTGCCCAGAGAGGAGGGAAATCATCCTGGATATTTCTAAACTCAAATCAACAAGGTCCTAAGCCACCTAATCTAACTTTGAAGTTCCCTTCTTTGAGTTGAAGGTTTGTAGTGTACGATTTTTCTGGAGGTCCTTTTAAGTTTTTTTGCCCCTGTGATTCTGTCATATTAATAGATATACCTTGAGAACTGCATTTAAAACTCACTGCACATCAGTGGAATGTAATTGAAAACTCTGTTAAACACAGAGCTTTGTTGAAGGGAAAAAAGAAGTTCTTGAGTTTTACAACCATTCCAGCTCTTATTACCAGCAGCTGCTGTCAAATGATGGTAAGAAGAGATGGATATATTAAGAAATGAGGTTATGGGAGGTGGAAAGGATGTGGGGAATGGTCTAATTTCCCTGAAACAGGGGCTCGTGTTTCAATTATTTGAAAAAAAAGTTGCAACAGAAGATCTGAATTTATGTATTCTTGCCTAACTTGTCATATGTTTCCTAGCATTTGTCGACATGGCACCTGGATCTGCAGCAATGGAGAATGCCCAGGTATGTTGGCTCCGCTCTTTTCAGGTTTTGACAAGTAAGCCTTGCCTACAACCCTCCCTCTTACATCCCACTTAGGCTTTTTTTCCACACAAAAACCAAATCTGTCTTTGTTCTTACTTGCTTGCTCCACTGCAAGTCAGATGGGTTCATACTTCTAAGTTGTTCTTGTAAGACCAGCCAGATATTGTGCTGTATGGCTTATGGGTAGCAATGGAAAATCCTGTTTGGTGAGAGGGATGGTTCCTCCTTTGATTACTTAGTTTACCAAGATATAAGGCTCTGTATGTTCAGAGGATTTACTTTCAGGTAGAGGAATGCTGCTGGGTTTCATTGACCAGGTATTGTTCCCTATTTGATTGTCTGAATTAACACACTTTTTTTGATAGGACAATTTGAAGTACAGGGAGTAGATTGGGTCACTTTTGATACCCCATGGCTTTGGGTCCTATAGGTTGTGTTACAGGTGAAGGAGCTAGAGCCCTGGGGAGAAGGTGGCTACCCTGCCTTCTGTGGGTGGTGGCAGACTGGAGAGGCAGCTCTGCAGTTGTTCTTGCTCCCCTTCCTCCTACCCCTCCTACCTCCAAAACTCACCAGCACTGCTGACTGCTGTCCCAGTTTTTTTGCCTACATGGGGAATGTGACTTTTCCATGCTGTGTGTTGGCCACCAAAGTGCTGCCTTCCTTATTTGCTCCTGCTAGTTCTGTGGCCCATCCCCTGTCTCAGTTCCTGCACGATGTTCAGCCATGGAAAGGCCTGCTTGACCTGCAACAGCATTTGACTCTGCTTGCATTGTGCGTAGGAGTCTGCAGGGAGGCGACACGGCGCTTTATCTTGTTTGTGCTCCCTGCTTTTGGGAACCGAGAGTGGAAGGGATGAGAAGGAGACTGGAGTTATGGCAAGACAGGAAAAGAGCGAGCAGGGGTTTTGGTATGTGGGTTTTTTTTGTTTTGTTTTTGAGATGAGACTGTGCAATCCTCACAAGTTAGGAGAATTACAACTATCTTAAAATGGCCATCAAAGTCTGTCTTTCTATTAACAGTAAGCTTGCCTGACCCATCAATGCACCATTTCCTCCTGCTTTAGACCGAAAGAGCACTTGCCCCAAAATGTCAGCAACCCTCACCCCCAAAAACAGGGGGTGGGGGGTAAGTTGTTCACTAAGATCTCTCCAAGTGCAAGGAACCTCACTGTCTAAAACACAGGATCAAGGACACAGCCTCAGCTGATTTATGTCTTTTAGCTAATTGGCAGCAACATCTTTACAAATGAGAAATAGGTCTTTTTCTAACTTCAGTTTTAACCTAGGTTTAACCTCTTAATGTCTTTGCTTTCTGGGCTACTATAAATACTATGTGGGCCACATTTTTATCCTCAACTCCAGCCATGTTTTCTTCATAGTCATTATAGAATGGAAGATAAGCCTGGTATTGGGGCTTGCAAACAGATATCGATACACAGCTTTGTGTAAGATGGAGTATAACATTACTGTCTTTTTCTGAGTTGGGAAGCTCTTCAGAATGAGCAGAAGAAAACCAGCTTATTTTTATACCTTCATGCAATATATACAGGTCACTTTTCAACTAGGCTTGTACAAGACTGAAGGCCATATAAGTGTAGCTGTTGTACACGTACCTGCTAACATCTACAAATGGTATTGAAACAGTATGGGAGGGCAGCAAAGCTCCCCAAAGTAGCAGTACCCACTAGGAACAGTAGCAACATTTATATTGTTACCTATCCTATTTTGATTTGAAGCAACATTATAGCATATTTTTATTGTTGGTTTGCTATTTTTGCAACCAATAGTTCTAAAATCATGTGTCACAAAGTTTATGTATGAAGACTCACATAAGCTCAAGGTAGTTCTAGAATTTTTTTACCTACCTGTTTGTCAGGAAAAGTTTCTTTTGTATTGTGGGAATGAATTGCCTAGCTATAAGTTTGGTGATAAACCTCGATACTGTGATAGTTTCACTGGGCTAGCCCTTGGCTAGCAGCCAACACAGCCATTCACCCCTTCCCCCCTACCCCAAGGGGATAGGGGAGAGGATTGGGGACAAGGATTAGGAGGCTTGTAGGTTGAGATAAAAACAGTTTAATAATAGAAACAAAAGAAAACTTAAAAAAACCCCCAACAACTTTTATCAATGATGTTCTCATAGCAAGTCTGAACTGAAACCAAAACACAGCTCTTCTAACTACTGAGAAGAAAATTAACTCTATCCTAGCAAAACCAGGACAGATACACAGTGGGAGGTGGTGCTTCAGAAGGCAGTGCTGTGTCCACCATCTAGCAATAACTGGCTAGCGCTAGCAAAAAGCTCTTAAACTGATATAATAATGAAATTAATTATGAAGGCAGTGCGTTTCAAGAAATCTCATGGGATGTATTACACCAAATGGAGTAGATAGAGGGACCCATAAGAAGACACTTTGCCACAGGAAAGAAACTTCCCTTCCGGGAGCAATGCCAAAGGTCTGGGACTTGTCTAGGGTAGCAGTCCCTAGCGCTTCATGCTGCAAACCTGTTCTGTTGGTTCCTAGTTGCAGAGAACACCCTGGAAATCAAACTGTATGTAGTATAGTGGCTTATGCCTGGTTTCTTGAAATGTGTTCTCCACATATGGTAGACAGTTAATTGACTTTGAAGTTGAGTAGAATAACACTTATTTTACCTTTGTCCAAGCTTAATTGAACAGAAAATAGGATTTCCAAAATACCAAGGCTGTGCAAGGCTGGGAATCCTCAGGATCTGTGATCTTGTTCTTCAGCACAGGCTGGTTTGAGATGGTTAACACTGATAATATGTTGAAGAGGGAAATTTCCATTTGATGTTCATTAGGCAGAGCTTCTGTGGGACTCAAAAGCAGTGAAGAGAGATCTCAATTCATGAGGTTTACCTCCCAGCTTGTAACATTTGACCTTTATCCTTTGACAGTGGATTGCCAATATAGGCCAGCACCTGAATTTTTTTCTGGAGAAGGAGGTCTCTGCACACTTTTTTTTTTTTTTTTAACTAAGTGTAATACTCTTATATGAAAGAATTCATTTGCAAGCTCTGTGGAGTTGGAGCCTTCCTATGTGTTTGCAGAGGTCGTAGCATGACAGGGTACTAAATCACAGTTGTCGCATCTGAATACTGCTTTCCTGAAAATGAAAAGCCACAACTGACCGCAACATATTAAGATGTTGATGTGTGTTTAAGTAGTGTATTTTCATAGTAGAAGGATGGACAAGCCAGATTTTTGCATTATTCTGTAAGAACTTCAGATGTAGCTCTTGTAACTGTGGGTTTATTTTTAACTTTGAACTAGTCAAGATAATGGTTCAGAGTGAAGTCCACCATAAATTCTGCCCTTGGGATAAGTCTAGCTGTGATTGTCTTCCAGCTCTTCATTCTGATAACTTCATTCTAACTTTGTTAGAATAACTTACTGGTATTGAAGGCAGCCCAGCAAAGGAATAAACAATTCTGGGGGGCTGTGTTCAAGGAGGCCATTGTGAAGAAGGTTTTCAGACACTGTTGCCTTCATAAAACCATACTGCAATGCTCTAAAAACACCAGTAGAGACACAAAGAAAAGGCTCACAATCTGCCAAGATACAACAGTGAAACAGATTGAGAATGAGGCACCTCTGCAGAAGAAGAGCAGAGCAGCAGTTAGAGTCCAACAAGTCTTGTTGCAAATTTTGATTTTCAACTCTGTAAAGACGCCTGCGTTCTGCAGCCAGCTCCGTGGGTACAGATGTGCCCCACTGGCACATCTGTAAAAGTGGATCAAAAGTGTGTTATGTCAAGATGTTGCAAGCTCCTGCGTAAGGGTAAAGAGGCAACACTGCCCAATGTACGGAGTGTGTGACTACTGCTGGGTAATCCTGAGTGCCTCTCCTAGCTCTGCCAGTCAGTACTTCCACACTCTGTGCCTCAGTTTCCCCAATGTATAAAGAAGGAAAGGTAGTTCCTACGTAAAAGAGTGTGGGTTGCTATTTACCCATCACTTCGGTACTAGGTATGACCCAGCCTGTGGAGAGCTTGAGTGACTGTGATGAGTTTCTAGGGCTAGTGAGGTATATACTACAGAAGAATCCAATCTGCTTCAGTGCAGAGAGCTGAGCTGCTCGCTAATGTCCTCATGACCCTCCGTATGAAACATTATATAGGCTTTTCCGTAGGCATGAATTTCAGCTCGAGTATGATTTATACCATATTCCCCAGATGTTGTTGGCAACGCTGTTACCGCTGGTAATGACTTACGGGAATAAACAAGTGAGGTAAGCATCTTACTGGTGCTTCTGGTCTGCAGGGAACATGGGCCTTGTGCAACCTGCTCAACTGGGCTGCTCTTCCCCTTCCATGGCTTTGGCAGGGACGGGCAGGATTTTGCTCGCAGCTGGCACTGAGGTGATTAATGGCTCTCTGCATTTTTCAGGAGAATGCTCTGTCACAGGCCAGTCCCATTTCAAAAGTTTTGACAACAAGTATTTCACCTTCAGTGGGATTTGTCAGTACTTATTTGCCAAGGACTGCGTGGAAAATTCCTTTTCTGTCATCATCGAGACCGTGCAGGTAACAGCAGCCTTGGCTGGTGTGTGTGCTCCTCTGCGCACGCTCTTGAGAGAGCGGGAAAGGCTGTGGGAGTACGATATGAATTGCAGACGCACAGGCCAACAAAAGTAATTTTCCTTTGAAATAATTAGTTTAAATAACAGATGCAGTCTTTCTCCTTAGTTAATAAGTGTTTTGCTTCTCCTTGCTGCTGTTCCCAGGAGCCTACCTGGAGATTGAGATTCATAATGAGATTTAGAGAACAAGCCCTCACTGCCTCTTTGCCAGCTGAACAAACAAATGCAGAGGAGGGTGCGTCCCTTGCAAAGGGCCCTGAAGGCTGGTGCCTCGCTAATGCCTGGGGAAAAGACATTTCCTCAGACACTGAGTAGAGTGCACTGGTAGAGTAGTCCCTTGGGTTGCTTTCCATTAACTCCTGTTGACTGGTGATTTCTGTTGTTCACTAGCCGATCAGCAGCTCCTGACATTCTTCACTGGTCAGCAGCTCCTGACTTTCTTCTCATCTCCTAAGGGATGTGAGAGGCAGCTGGAGGTCAGCGAGTGGAGACAGCTGGAGAAGGGCAGGAAAGGGAGCCAGGCCAGTGCAGGGAGGGAAGGAGACCCTGGAGGGGGTGACAGGGGGAAGTTAACCTGGTCATGAAGTTAATTGACCTGTTGTCCATAGGAATGGGTGAACTAACCTGGAGATAAAAGGGGTAGTGAATCAAGCAGAGGGGAGGAAACGGGAGGAGGGAAACTAAGGGCAGGGACACATAGGATGGAGTCAGGAGCATGACAGGAGCAAAGGGGAGTATCAGCCTGGAGGGAAAAGAGGTACAGGACAGGAGCAACACAGAAAGTCGTAGGCTTTGGAGAAACAGGGTGTGACGGTCATCTTTAGCCTGCATTAGAAAGCTCTAATAATGCAGCTCTGAGGTCATCTGTGCTTGGGAACTTGTAGAACAGGTTCCTGGTGAAACTTTCCTTTCGAAACCAGGGAGGAGATCCAGGGGCCTGCAGTCCCTCTTCCTCATCTGCCTAACCCAGAGCTGGGGAAAATAAATAGCACAAGAGTCTCGGGCAGTGTGAGCCATGCAGCTGCTTCCCAGGTTGATGGGCTGTGTGGGGCACTGTGCCCTTCCTGCTGCAGCTGGAGGGGCTGGATGCTGGTCACCAGCATGGGCTGCTCCCGGGGGTCCAGTGTGGTGCCTGTGGATGGCTTTCCATGTTCCAAGATGAGGAGCTGCAGATAGCTCCCTAGTGTGTGATTAACAGGATAATGGAAGAAAGGCTGCCAGCCTGGTGTTTGTGGGACATAGAAACTAGATCCATAAAACCGTGGAGACAGCGAATGTCTTCTGGAGTCCTGGGGCTAAGTCACTGATAAAGTGAAAGCTTGAGATCTGAGGCAAATTTTTCCTTCTGTGTAGTGTGCAGATGATCCTGATGCTGTGTGCACTCGCTCAGCTTCTATCCGAATCCGGGATATGGACAACAGCCTCATCAAAATGAAACATGGAGGAGGAATTTCACTGAATGGACAAGACATACAGATCCCTTTGCTACAAGGTGTGTTTGTATGGCCTAACTCTGTCCAGACACTGAAGGACTCCTGCTTACTAGTGTTTTCTGGCATGCTTTAACACAGTTCAATCAAAAAGTGTTTTCAAGAACAAGTCTCACTTGTAGCCTCTTCTAGAAGCTCTGTCATTGCATCATTGCAACTTCTCTCCAGGCAGCAGATACATCTTGGCTCAGCTCCTCTAAAATCAGGAGAATTAAGCTGGTCTGGAATTGAGAGATGTGATCTTGAAAACCACTGTTGGTCTATGCTTTTAAAATGGTTATTATTTTTTATCCAGTAGCTTGAAATCTTTCCAGTTATCTTGCAACATGTTACAGTTAATGCCTGAGGTTTTGCAGAATGCACATATACCCTCTTCTAGGGTTCCTGAGTGCCTTAAAGCAGAGTCTATGGGCAAGTTCCTGTAGCTGTAAACTGCTGAGCAGGCACAAAGCTTGGGAAGTGTGAAGTGGGCGTTGCTGGCACCCCTTGCTTTGGCAGACCTGTGTGTCCCCTGCTCTGTGACACCTGTTCTGTTGACCTGTTTAGTGCAACACAGCAGTCCCAGACAATGAAATGCCACAACCTGGCTTGACTGACTCTGTTACTTTGTGGTTGTCTTAAGGTGCCCTCCGTATCCAGCGCACAGTGAGGACTTCAGTTCGACTTACCTATGGGGAAGATTTGCAGATTGACTGGGACGGCCATGGTGAACTCCTAGTGAAAGTACTCTTTCTTTCTTTCTCTTTTATTTCTGCCCCCTCTCTTGCACACAAAGATTTTCTTGTCTGAAGTGAGAAATTGCTTTATGTTGCATGTTAGAAATTCCATTCTCTTTTGCTACCCCCGGAACGATATACAGGTCTTTTTGTATTCCAGAAACAAATATTTTCATCCTACAGCAACTTGGTAGCTTTTTTTTTTCCCCTCTCTTTTTTTGTGCAATGGCAGCCATTATTAACCACGAATAATTTTGTGTTTTGTTCAGCAGATATGTTCCAATCTGGATTTTTTGCTTTCATTTGCTTTGACCCTCCTGTCTATAGCAGTGGATTTGTATGACTTAAAATAAGGGAAGAAGGGACTCTAGGGACACAGTTACTTATAATTTCCAGGAAAAATCAATTAACTCATACAAGATATATCACATGCTCCTTCTACTATGAAGAATGTTTAAAGTCATCCTTGATTAACAATTAGGGTTTGTCTGTGCTGCAGACCACAGTGGAGTATAGAAATGCCCAAACCAGGTTTAAAATAAATGAACTGTAAGGGAAGCAATCTAGCTGCAACAACAGAAAGCTTTACATAAACAATTTTTTAAAATTATTGTTATTATTTTTTATGTCCTTGAGGGTGTATTCATTCCCTCAAGGGTGTGAGTCTGCCTGTAGTATTTCTTCCCGGTGTGATGACCTGGCTATGGGCACTATGTCAGGGCGATGTGCTCCTGTGTGATGCTGGACAGCTGCAGACCTGCGTGCTCCTGCTGTGTTTGCATGGACCAGTGCTTGACCACAACCCTGAGGCCTTTGAGCCCCACTTGTAATAGGGGCTCTGCAACTGAGCCCAATGTGGGGTGGGTTTGCTCACTGAGAAGAGTTTTGCCAAGTGAGCCAATTTTCCTGGGGTTACTCTTTCCACCAAGCAGCAAGCACTGCTGTCTCTGAACCGTGGCATTGCTTTTGCACTTTCTTCACCTGCCCCAAAGTCTATCTTAAATGTCATGTCTGACACAGCGTAAGGGTTCATGAAAGCTAGTTTAGAAGTGAGTACAAGAGCTGAAAGGACAACAGAGAAGAAAGGTCGAGAATAACTTTAGAAAGCATCTGTGGTTCTGTTGTTGTTGTTTTGATTTAGCTTGTATTTTTGTGCTCCAAGGGTCCTAGAAGTTGTTTTAGGGCTGCGAATAATTCAATTCAGTTCCTTGGCATATTTCAGAAGTTTTAAATTTCCTCAATTTTAGAAGTATTTTTCTGCCTGGTCAGAGACCCATATAGCCTGACAAATTCTTTCTTACATTTAAAACAAATCTACAAATCTAATTTTCTCCTTCAGATCCTCAACCCATAAAAGCGGTGGAAGTTTCTCCAATCATCTGCATTTTTTCAGTTCTGATCTGGGCTCCTTCTGTCGCTGGGTATCTAAAGCATCGTTTAAATTGTTTTTGGAGACTTAATTTATGCTGGATTTGTAAACTGACCTGTTGCCAAGTATTTCTGACAATTGGGGGAAGTGATACGCTTCCATTAGCTTGGCCAGACTTCTGGTAAAAATTCTATGCTCCTCAAGAAGGTTCCCCTTTCTGTGACCACTTGATATTTGTGATTCAAGCTTCCACTTGCAAAAATATCAGAATTTGGATATTGTATGAGTCATTCTCTGTCTGCAGAGTACGTGAAAAAGTAAATTCCTTGACCACTGGGGTAATGAGGATACATATCCTTTGATAATTCATAGTTGTTCCTTTCGATGCTTCATACGTACTCTCATACTACCCTCCCTTCAAACACAGTGGTCATAGGTTATATTTTGGAGAATGTTCTTATTTTTAATTTTGCAGAAACCCAGTTTTGTTCAAAAATATGTTTTTCTAGCTTTTTTGGTTCTGTTTCACTGGTTACTCCTGCCAACCTGAGTAAAGTAGCACTCTAGTAAATGCATACAGAGAGCAGCTGTAGCATTAAAGGACTGAGTCAGCTCCTGAGGACAGTTGGTACTACTTGTGGTGTACCATATCTTTCCTTCTAATAGAAACTCACAGTTCCTACTAGAATAAAAGATATTGGTGCCTTTTTGTTGCATATATTGCTTAAGAGATTTCCCCCTACTTAGCTCTAAGTTTAAGGTCCCATTTCAGATGTCCCTGGATTTGCAGTAAGAATATGGCAGGGTGAAATGTACATTTGCTACGTGAGTTGTTTTCAATGCTGCTTTTAGTGCATCATAAGGTTCTCTAGGCAGGAGGAAGCTCTAATGTGAGGTAATGTAGCTTTAGGAGTAATAGTCTCTTCCTTATTTTGTTAATAATCTTTAACGTTGAGGGAAACAACTCCTCCAACATTGTCTCTGTTTTGTGAAAAAGCAATCTGCTTAAATTTTTTTAATCTTCAAATTTTCTTTTAAAATGTGAAATGGTTTCAGGTGCCATATCTTTTCCCAAATTACCGTTGGAAGTAATCATATTTAAAAAAAATGTAGCTCCCACTGTTGCCCTGTTCATTTATATGAATAAAGGGGAAAAATAAGGAAAGACTAAAGTGGAGTACTGATCGAGTCACAGAAACCATTTTTCTTCTAGTCACCTTCAGTTACCATCTGAAATTCTCACTGTACTGTGCAAAAATTGTCCTGCTACTACTAATAATAGTATTTTTATTAGAAGTTTGAAAATGTAGTACAATTAAATTGTCTATAGTATTTTAATGTGTATTTGAAAATTGCCTTGATTGTTAAATAGTATATGGCTTATTCTTTAGAAAATCTTACTATACAGTGATGACCTATTCTGAAGGATGACCAGGCTAATGTTGTGTTCCTTAGCTGTCTTCAGTCTATTACGAAAGGATGTGTGGGCTATGTGGAAATTACAACGGTAATCAAGGGGACGATTTTCTTGCACCTTCTGGCATGGTGGAAACTCTTCTGGAAGACTTTGGAAACTCCTGGAAACTCAATGCAGACTGCCAAGACTTGTTAAAACAAGACACTGACCCCTGCAACCTCAACCCTCGTTTAGGTACTGAATTCCATCCAAAATTAACATGTGCAGCAAACTGTGATCTTCCATTTTACATAACAATATAAAATAAAAATAACTAAAAGAAAAATAAAGGCAGAGTTGAAGCTAGTGTTGTTTATATACCAGTGGGGTGGCTGTAATCTGTTTTTTTTTGTTTGTTTGTTTGGTTTTTTTTTTTTTTAAAAAAAAACCCAAACAAACAGAGACACTGATACAATCTTCCTAAGAGAATGTAATGTTTTGTGAAAATTCACCCCTCTGTCCTTACACCTTATACATTTTTCCTGATTCCGTGTCTCCCTTCTTTTATTGCATCCTGACAGCCTTCCTCTTTCCTTTCACACTGCTTGGTTGTCCTTGTTGGACAGAAGGAGAAATTCTCAGAGCAATTTTCTTGTCCTGGGTGTTACAGCAAGCTCTGATTTCTGGGAGGAGCAAGCACATAGAAAATTTTATGGTCATAGATCAGAGCAGGTACTGTAGATTTGTGAGTGTAGTGCAACCTAGAAGGTTTCATTTTGCAAATATAAAAAGCAGCAGAAAGCAGAGGCCCTGTGAAAGGAAGCACAGCACCAGAAATAGTGGTAACAGAATATAAAAGTATTGCTTTTCCTTGATTTGTTTTACTAGTGAAACATTATTCTTTTAGTGGAGCTCATGACCTATGAGCTATGATGCTATCTTGATGCTGTTTTATTCCTCTGTGGGTTTTGGGGTTATTTTACAAAAGAAAAAGAAAATGCTTATTGGGGCTTTTCTAGCTTTTCCTGAAAGCCACTAATTGGTTTGGTGCAAGCATGTCATTTTTCTCTTTTTAGCCAAATACTCTGAGGACTCCTGCTCAATTCTGATGTCTTCTACATTTGAACCCTGTCACCATGAAGTCTCTCCCACTCCCTACGTGAAGAACTGCCGCTTTGATGTTTGCTCCTGCTCCAATGGCAAGGACTGTCTGTGCTCTGCTATTGCTAATTATGCAGCAGCCTGTGCTAGGAAGAGTGTCCTGGTCAAGTGGAGAAAACCTGACTTCTGCCGTAAGTGAAATGCTCCTAAAACCTGCTTATCTTCATTGTCTTAAAAGAATTTCTTGGCAGTGTCAGCTGAGAAATCTAGAATGAGATGACTTCTGCAAGGTGACAAATGTTTCTTATGGAAAATGATGAGAGAGTATCTCTTCTCCAATCTAGCAAGGATGCGAAAACTGTTCACAAACAGTGGTCAGCACTGGGTGAGACAAGCAGTCATCTGACATACCTCAACAGAGCTTTTGACTGGATGTCCATTTTCAGCTGTATTTAAGTTTCAGCTACTCACCTGGAAACTTTCTGAGTGTCACAGGGTGGAAATCTCTGTGATTTGTAGTAACATATGAATTGCTTTTTTGGTACCTCCTTCTTCCGAGGTCCAATCTTCCTAGCTCCTGACCTCATCAGTGACTCTTGACTTCAGCTGAATTTGAGGATATGGAGGAAGCACAAAGGCAGGTACTCAGTCAAGTGGTACCCTAGAACACAATCATACAACTACAGAAAAACTTAGATCAGAAGGGACCTCTGGCAGTCTTCTGTACAATCCTTGCTTATAGCAGGACTAACAGCAGATTGCCTTGGGTCTTGTCCAGACAAGTTTTTAATGTCTCCAAGGATGGAGATCCTACAACTTCTCTGACATCTCTTATCAGTTTGATTATCATCCTGTTAGTGCAGAGGTCTGGGATCTATGTCAGATCTCATTTCATGTACACCATTCAGCTAGAGGGTTAACATCATTTTGCTAACCACTTATGAGCTCCTTTACTTCTCCTTGTAAATTCTAGTATGCAGTTGCAGTTCAGGATTGCATTCTGAACCTTGATCAACAGGCCATGGGTGGCACCACTGAGCTAGGCAAACAAGAGCTTTGTCTATAGCATTTTGTGTAGACATTTAACTCCTATGACAGTCAGCAAGAGTTGAGGTTTTAATTCCCCTGATGATTTTTTGCAGGATACTGCCTGTAATAAATTCAAGCCTGGTTCAAAAGCTTGCAGTCTAAAAGATAAGCTGTTGAAAGAAGATAGAAAGAAAATTTAGATTGCAGCTTTGGGTTACAGAGATGGGGTAACAGAAAGAATAAGATGCTTCTGCATAGATCGGTCCAGTGCAAGATTAATAGCCAAACTGCTAAGAAGCTGGAGGAGATTAAATAAACATATTTTATTTCTTCTCTTCCTCTGTTAGGTCAATGTGGTAGGAAAAAATTCATTACGATGGAATTTTGATGGAACATGGACATACTTTTCCCCATAAATATTTGTGAAATGGATGTTTTTCCATTTTCTTGAGCAGCTTTGCTATTAAGGAAAAAAGACAATTGAAAATTTTGGAGAAAAGTATGTATGCTTGGCAGCCGTCCAGATCAGCTCTGCTACTTCTTCTCAAACAGAGGTTGAGAAGAACATTTATAAACTGAGTGTGTAGAAACTGGAAGAGTGAGAGAAAGAGAGGTCACTGGCCTTCTTCCTCATAGGGTCTGTACCTGTAAGGTTCAATGACTACAGCTTCTGCAGACTGGAGAGTATTTACTGTGGATGAGAACAAATCCAGTTTATGTTAAACTGCAGCATGGTTTCATAATATTTTACTTAATTTATGTAAATGTTCAGATAGTGGAACAGTAATGTAATAAAAATCCTTTTAAAAATGTGCAGGTCTGCAGGCTGAAAGAAAGAGCAGCGATAATGCACCATCGTTCTTTCTGTAATTGAACAAGTCAATTTTCACAATTAATCTTTAATAGTGCAGAGCTGCTTCCTCCTCTCTGTGCATTACAGAGCGCTTTATGCTCTCATAAAGTGACGATTTCCCTGATTGCAGATCCATCAGCCCCCATTAAATAATCCTGATACCCCAGACATCTCCTGTCACATGAAGAAGAACAATCCCTCTTTTAATGGGCCCGAGACGTGAATGTGCAGGTTGCGTAATTTGTGCTGATGGTCCAGTGCGCTGAACAAATGCTCTGCTCCTGCCTTGGTCAACAGAGATTCAGTTTCTTGGGAAATGACTTGACAGAACTGGTTTGCTTGATTTGAAGTGGATAAGTGGCAGGGAGGTAAATCATTAGCGTAGCACAGAATTTCTGCTGCATGTCAAGCTAACAAGCACATTCATCTCCCATGTCTTTGAAATTGTTTTAGTTGCACTTTGATTGTTTAAAAGCTGACTGCTATCTCTGCAGCTCACTGTGAATAAGCAACAGAGCCAATCCTTTCATGCTGTGTGGAAGGAGCAGGTAGGCTGTATTGTGAAGGGCTCTCTCTTTCATGCATAGGCATATAAAAAACTGGGTAAAAAAAACCTAGTTGTGGTGAATGGAGTTGAATCCAGCTGGTGGCCAGTCACAAGTGGTGTTCCCCAGGGCTCAGTATTGGGGCTGGCTCTGTTTAGTGTCTTTATCAACGATCTGGACGACGGGATTGAGTGCACCCTCAGTCAGTTTGCATTTGACACCAAGTTGGGCAGGAGTGTTGATCTGCTTGAGGGTAGGAAGGCTCTGCAGAGGGATCTAGACAGGCTGGATAGATGGACTGAGGACAATTGTATGAGGTTCAACAAGACCAAGTGCCGGGTCCTGTACTTGGGTCACAAAAACCCCATGCAAGGCTACAGGCTTGGGGAGGAGTGGCTGGAAAGCTGCCCAGCAAAAAAGAACCTGAGGGTGTTTGTTGACAGCTGGTTAAATATGAGCCAGCAGTATGCCCAGGTGGCTAAGAAGGCCAATGGTATCCTAGTTTGTATAAGAAATAGTGTGGCCAGCAGGACCAGGGAAGTAATTGTCCCCCAGTACTCAGCACTGGTGAGGCCACACCTCAAGTGCTGTGTTCAGTTTTGGGTCCCTCACTACAGGAAAGACAGTGAGGTGATGGAGCATGTCCAGAGGAGGGCCATGAAGCTGGTGAAGGGTCCAGAGAACAAGTCCTATGAGGAATGGCTGAGGTAACTGGGGTTGTTTAGCCTGCAACCACCTGAAAGGAGGTTGTAGCGAGGTGGGTGTTGGTCTCTTTTCCCAAGTAACAAGTGATAGGATGAGAGGAAACAGCCTCAAGTTGTGCCAGCAGAGGTTTAGATTGGATATTAGGAAAAATTTATTCACCAAAGGGTTGTCAAGCATTGGAACAGGCTATGCGGGGAAGTGGTGGAGTCACCATCCCTGGAGGTGTTTAAAAGACATGTAGGTGCTTAGGGACATGGTTTAGAGGTGGACTTGGTAGTGTTAGGGTTATTGTTGGACTTGATGATCTTAAGGGTCTTTTCCAACATAAATGATTCTATGATTTTGTCTCACGCGCATGTGTGTATATACATGTGTGTATATATATCCACACAGACATGTTTATGTATAATTTTGTGGCAAAGAGGAGTCAGTCAACAGGTCCCTAGACCCTAGTTCAGGTTTTGGGACCTGTTGATATGCCCACTATTTTTCTTAATGTGATGGTGGTCTGGTAGTTTATTGTCTTTGCATGGGTTCAGTAAGAGGATTTGTATGGGATAGATCCAGGAGTGCTGGAGTGGGAAGTAGGGAATTAAGGGCAGGCTCTGAGAAGCATTTGGGGATGGCTACATCATGTGGTGGGGCTCAGCATGCTGGCTAGTGCTCGTGGGGCTGCTGTGTTAAATCTTGTCCTGACAGGGTGCATCTTCACCCAGATCCTCTGACGTAGGTGTGATTGCATTTTCACCTTATGCTACCTGAGAAACTGGTCGGCATTTATGCCTCTTTCACTCTGGGTTGAAAAACGACCCACAAGAAGCTGGATGAACTATCTGATGGATACACATTTTTCCAGTGCTTTCCCACTATTTCCCATGTTATCCTTGGGACAGGCTTAGCTTCAGAGCACAGCAGTGAGCTGTTTTGGTTTTATAGCAGGCATCCCTAGAGACTAAATGCACTTCGCCTTTTCCTCTCATTTTCTTGGCAATAACAGGATGGGTTTTTTTAGTGACAGTGTATTACAAAGCATGCAGACAACAGTCCCCTCCCAGGTCACTTGTCTTGCCTTTTTGCTGTTAAAAACAAGCTGAGAAGTGATGGAGCAGAGGATTGTGACTTGGAGTTTGAACATGGCATTGCGTAGCTTAACTGGAAAAATGAAGGATGTTTCTAAAATCTTGGGAAGTACATGAGCTGGTAAGATAAGTTACAGAGCTTTATCTAAAAAGGGTTCCACAGCAAACTTGGCCCTGTGGGTAGGGAGTGTTACCACTGACTAGAAAGTAGGGCAGGATGTTGGGCTGTTATCCTATCCTTTTTGAATCTTGAAACTCTAGTAAACTGGTGTGCCTGTCTGAAATCTGCTAAACCTGTTCCTTGTTTACAGTGGTTCCTGTGTAGCAAATCATAGTTCTGGCTGAGGCTTTGTGGTTGTCCTGCTTGCACATGCCTTCAGTGATAAAAGTTGCTTTTAAAATGGTCCTCAGCTCTGGGCTGTGCCTGTTCAGCATTTGATTTACTGCAAAGGTCATGTTTATGTAAATTAGGAGTTCTGTTCTGTGAATAGCTGCCAAAGACTCCTATAACTGTGAGTGAATCTATCATCGATTTATTTCTGAGTTAGGAGGTATTTACTCTACCCACTGTGCTGATGAGCATTCATAAATTTTTTTGGCTGTGTTGTGAAAGGTATGTTAAATAGTTTGGGCACAAGTCCCAAATTTGGGAGATCTTTGCTCTAATAAAGGCTTCAAGACACCTTCGATGCCCCTGGGCTGAATTTTCAAATTAGGGGCTTATGCTCCCAAGTATGGGGACTTCAGGTGTGTCGACAGGAGTTGGGGAGATGTTGGTGCAACCATACCTCTCTTCAATAAGTATATGTAATTCTTCATTTCAGAAGGATTTTGTGAAGGTAAGCATTAGACACTGGTTAGCACATAGGCCTTGCTTTGTTGGCCTCCGTGTTAGTTCAGCCCTGTTAGCAGCTGGGTGAGGCTCCATGGCTGTAGCCTTGCTATATGATTTTTCTTTAACTGCCATTGCTGCTACAGTTTCCAGGGGCACGCGCTCACAGAAGAGAAAGTAGGGATTATTGAATCATTCTGCAGGGATGACAAGAGGAAGACCTTTCTCTGTAACCCCTTGAGCTTGGTTTTAGCACAGAACAAATGTGCCAACTTTTATTTGCAGCTGCCTCCCTCGCTCCACTGAACATCCTACCTCATAACTTTACATGACTGCCCATTTGCTTTGGAAGGTTGCTCCAAACGACAGGTTTTGTAAACCCTGGTTAATAGGAGGCCGGTTAAAAGCCTTTGATAATACTAACTTGTTTTCTGTCTTCTGAAATGTGTTGTCATAGCTGCCATCTAGTGCTGATGCTGATGTATGCAGAGCAGATTGTCTTAAAATCAGTGGTGTAGGACTAAGGAGAAGTTTTGTAAATGAAGAAGCTCAAACTGCTTCAAGGACCATAATTAGGTCTCCATAAAAATGAGTTAATCATAAAAAGTGGTTAGTACCCAAGGTTTGGCTCCACAATCACTAAATGACGTCATTATTTGCACCTGTTTCCACAGGAATCACGGAGAACTGCTGGGATGTGAGGCTTTAAACTGTTGCACCACCTGCTTATCAAGGCAGAAACCTACATTTCTGCTTAGTTTGACCAAATTGTCCCCAGCCATGTTGCAAAGGAAGAAAAGTGTGAATGTGTACATGACACTTATAAAGCTATTAATTTATAGGTCCAAGTAATAACAGAGGTTGGGCAGAGCCCATATTTTTCATTCTGGATGAAATTTTATTGATGGGTTTCCATTGTAGGGGTTGCAGTCCAATACTGGCATTTATTGGGAACTGCATGTGGTCAGGTTTTGCTTGTGTGTGTATGTAAGCCGTGCCCTGGGTTTCACTGGTGCTGCAGAGTTAAGGAGAGACAGTGTAATACAGGTCTCCATCAATGAGTAAATTGGGTACATACATACATTCCCAGCTTCAAAGTGTGGTTTAGGCACCTTTTCCTTTAGTTGGCTTAGGATCAAATGCCAGATTCCCTGATGTGTGCATCATTCAACAGCCATGACCTGTCCTGAAGGCCAAGTGTACCAGCAATGTGGGATGCCGTGCAACCAGACCTGCCGATCTCTGTCCTACCCAGATGAGGACTGTGATGAACTCTGCGTGGAAGGATGCTACTGTCCCCCTGGGCACTACCTGGATGAGCGTGAGCAGTGCGTGCCAAAGTCCCACTGCTCTTGTTACTATGACGGTGAGATCTTCCAGCCAGAGGACATCTTTTCGGATCATTACACCATGTGGTACGTGCAATGTTCTTCAGTCATCCCTACATGATGTGACTCAGATTTTTGGATAGCCTGAGTGTTTAACTGGTTTGGTTCCTCAGTTCTTTTACCTCCATGGAAATGAGTTTAAAAGAGGACAAGATTTTTCCTCCAGCAAACCAAATGGTGAGTTTTGCTGTTGCATCTCTAACCACATAATTTCAAATGCCACCTTAGTCAGAAGCAGGACTAAGCCCTGTTCCATGAACAGTTCCTGCCAGATTGAAATGGAGTTTAATTACTGACAATAGCTACTTTGTAGGCTTTTAAAATGTTGCTTTAATGTACTGCAATACATTTCTTAAATATTAAAACCTAATTACCTCTATCAAAGATACAAATATTAAAAATAGTTTCTAATTGTTAAATTGAGTAGTGGTACACTGACAGTAGGGATATAATTGCTGGGTGGCTCCTGGCAAGCCCATTTTTGGAAATAATGTCTTCTCCTTTTCTCCTCTACCACAGAAAATGTAAGTTACAGGCTCTAAGTGGTCCCTTACCTCTCTCCAAAGCAGACCTGACTATTAACTCACCCAGGTTTATGCCTGTGCAGATGCATTGGATACAGCGGGACAGGGCTAGCATACAGCTGGGTTATCAGGATAATATCATGGTGACTATCTTAAGGAAGTTTTGCCTTTAAGTTGATAAGCACAGTGGGTGGAGAGCAACAGATCAGCCTCAGTGAGAGGTGTAATTTTGGTACTCTGACAAGTTCCCTGTGGGCCTGTCTGAAAACAACAGATTGAGTGAAAGCTAAATGTCACTTTGTTAAATATAAGCTCTATTTGTTTTTCTTAGCTATTGTGAAAATGGCTTCATGCACTGCAGTACAAACAGAGTTCCTGGTGCCTTCCTGCCAGATGTTTTCACTGATGAGAGGCCATCTGCCAGAAGTTAGTATGCTTTAAAAATTAGTATTTTTTTTTTTTTTACTAGAGGTTGCAGTGGCTGGTGATGTTGTGAGTCTTCTTTTCTTTGTTACAGGATAGAAACAAAACGTTTGCATGTGAGGGTGCAAGTCTCATGGTGTTCCACCTTTCATAATTATAGTTAGCCACTGAAGTCTATCTTTAGGTGAAGAGGTTAAGGGGTCCCTTGGTGGTGGTCTGAGGCCCCAGTTGCTATTTGAAGATCACAAGACCTCATTAACTAACCAGCTTTATACCTCCTGCTTCTGAATAGCAGGTTGCAAACTCTTCTTTCTGGTGCAGATGAAGCTTTTTGTGGCTTGAAGGTTAGAGTGCTGCCAGGCACTGAGTGTGCCGTCCAGCCCCAAGTCATCCCACCAGTAAAACTTCCCAGAGACTGACAACTACCTTGAACAGCTAGGCACTGCAATGGAAAACAGGACATCAGTGGTCTGGGATTTTTTTGAGGTTCTCCACTGATATATGGATGGAGCTTATGGGATTGTGGTGGGAGCGGGGGTCTTGGTAGACCACAAGTGTCACTGGTTGGCCCCCACTGTCCTTCAGGTGAAGCCTTACAGGTGTATAATTCACCAAACTCTTGCTGTAATGTTATTAAGACATAGTTTTCCTCATCCTAGTCTGTTAAGATTTACAAAACAGAGCCATTTTTCTAGCATCATTTGAAATAGTAACCTGGAGGTTTTTTTGAAAATCTGATCTTCTATCAGAACCTGAGTTCTCAAAGAGCTTGAAAACTTTGTTTAAGCCAAGGGCATTGTTACTAACAGTCACCCATGTAGTTATACTTTGTGGAAGTGAGTCTAAGCACAACAATATATGGTGCTGCTGCTTCTCAGAACGTTGAATTTGTGCTGACATTAGTAGTGTACACTGCCTACAGGTTGAAATACGTTTCACACTAAAGTGTGCTTGTATCCCTAGTGCAATCTGGAATTGAACCCTCGTGCAGCTCCTTTTGCTTCCATATTAGAATACATGCTTTTATGATAGCCTAACTGAGGTCACTTCTTGGGAAGTGGAGACTGTTACCTTTACAATGTCATGCATAGCAGTGTAGTGGCATTGCTCCATTCTATAATCCTAAATTGGTTCTCTAATAAAATGTTGATCCATCATTTAGGAAAATACTGTGTTAACAATACTTGAATTCTAATTGCAATTTTTATAAATTTATTTTCTAAAGTAAAAAGGAGCTTGACATGCAGATCCCCCATGGAAAGATTTATCTGTCCTGCAAACAACCCAAGAGCTGAAGGGTTGGAGTGTGCCAAGACTTGCCAGAACTATGACTTGGAGTGTGTCAGCCACGGCTGCATATCTGGATGCCTCTGTCCAAAAGGCATGGTAAGCAGGCCCCTCTTTATTTTCTTGCCTTCATTTTTTCCCTACCAGTAGTCTTCTTGCAGCTTGGAAATATGCGGTTGTGAAGGACTGACTCTGCCAAATTGTGGCTGCTTTAAAGTATGTATACCAGTATATCTACATAGAAGATGAAGGTTAGCTCGTAATAATAATTGATTATCAAAAAAGCCAAACCCCACTTTTTTAAAGACCAATTTATGTCTTCCCTCAACTCTTCTCTCAAACTCCTCCTCAGTCTTGCTGAACTTCCCTCAGAGAGTCAGAAGTATACAGGCATCCATACCCCAAATACCCACCACACATGCAGCCAGATCCTCTGGCTGCTACTAGTTGCATTCTTGTCAAATCTCCATCTCTGCTGCTGCCTTCCTGTGTCTTGTACCAAATGAAGAGTCCCCCAGGACAAGGAATGTGGGACATGAAACTTGCTAGGATGATGCCAGAGGATGTCCTGGAGTTGCAGATGGTGTGCTGAGCATGTTTTTTTCACTGGTAAGATGCTTTCTGGAGGCCAGGGTTATGTTCTCCTGCAACTCTCTAATTTAATCATTAGTTTAGTCATTTTTAAATAGAACAGATAGTTATTTGCTAAGCTAGTGTCTGTGAACTCAACGTCAATTTAGAGCCCTGACAAAAAGCAGATGGAGTAGAATAGACAGCATGTTGCTGCTGTTTTTCTCTGAGTGATAGAAAAAAACCATCAGCGTTCAGTGCTGTGCAACACTCTCTGGACAGGCAAAGAGTTGTGCACAGGATGTCACTGGGAGCTGGGGGTATAGTCCCAGGCACCACGTGAATGGGATAGAGGAGGAGCACATGGTACGCATTTTATGAAGTAAAAGGAACTTTTGAGTTCTCTCTCCAGGAAAACTGGATTAAGAAGTTTGTGAAGTTCAGTGCATCAAATGCAGATGGAAGTACCTGATAGATACTGGAAAAACAGTGAAGGTTGTGTCTTTATTTTGTTTGAGGGCTAAAATGCTCTACAATTGTGAGACTTTATTTGACGCCTGTGGTACTGAGATGCACTGGTGCAGTTTTCTGACTCAGAGGGCCATAGGGTAAAGCAAGATATGTTCAAATGTTGCAACCCAGGAAATCTAGAAATGCAAAAGGTAACTGTTATTTTTTTAATCTTTTGTACTTAATCAAGGTTCAGGCTTAGATTAATATGCATTGGACACTGACTTTTAGCAAATGAAGGTATGGGTTGCTACTTCTAAGGCTGAGTGTGTGTTTATGTTTAGGCTTCAACTGTAAGGAATTGAATTAATCTATTTAAGTTCCATTTAAAAAAGCAATTAACTTTCCCTGGAAGCATGTATTTTTATAAAGGTATGTGGTTTTTTTCCATGTCTATATGAATACAGGTGTTTTCTCCCTCAAAATTCCTTCCATTCTCTTAATAGAAACAAACAAACAAAAACCAATTCTCATAACACAGTCAGTTCTACCATTAATATATTTTTTTGAACTTTGCTACCATATTTTTCTGATAAACACACTAGATAAACATATCTATTTATGCAAATAGATGTTACTGCAGAATAAAATGCCAGTTGTAGAGAAAATCTCAGGCTTGTGAAGTATCTTGTAGGTCTGAAGTGAACAATACAGAGCATAATTTGAAGGCATTCATATCAACATTGAGCAAATTTTTACCACAATTTGAAAATAAGTGTTGCTTGTTTCCACATTTCACTTTTTAAACGTTTGTCTTTACATTTAGAGAAGAATTTTCCTAAATAGTATTGTGATAATTAAACTTAAAAAAAATTTTGTACTTGTAAAATTCCAAGGCCTCCAGTGTAAATAGGTCTTTCTCTGTACAAAACAATTGGAGCTCTGTGATTTGGTGAAGGAGCTCAAGATTTGGTTTCATCCAAGATATGGTAATAGTAGAGATAATGATGGAAAACAGATAATTATAACTACTCAACAGGAAAAAAAAAAGAGGGTGAGGGGGAGAGGAGGCAAAACCCACAACCCCCCCAAAATAACTTCCTAGTAATTAACCTTGACATTTAATATAGAATTTCATATTCCTTTTCAATAGGTTGGAACTATCATTCAAACAATGGTTTCATAAAATTATTGCCAGGAGAAAGAGTCCTTAGCACTCTCAAATTGGAAACTCTAGTTGACTACAGCAATGTGAAACATGCCACTGAATTCAACAAGATGGTTTGTCAGGTTTTAGATACTAGAATTGGGCCCAGCGTTTTTTTCAAAAACTAGTAAAATAAGTTCTTTGTCCGCTAGATGACAGTATGGTTCAATCTTCCAGTAAACTCGGACTACAACTGCTTGCTTCCATTGGCTTCCCTTCTGTCAGGCAATAAAAACTACGAGCTATGCATTTGTCTAAGCCCTGATGGGGGAAGTTAGGGTATAGATGATGTTGTAAGCACAGCCATGCAAAGAGAGGGTCAAGCTGGGTGCTTTCATCATGTGGGTGCCCTTTGCCATGCATTGGACACCTGGCATGTGGCTCCACAGGATCTGCCAGCTTGTTGTCAAAGAGCAGTTTCCTCCTCATCACTGACAGACACCTAACCAGGATGGTTTGGGGGAGGCTTTTTCCTTATTTCTGCATTCTGCAATGAGCCTTTGTGCTCCCAGTATCAGTTGCTGAAGAGAGAAGCATTTGGGCTGGTGACCAGGTTCTGCTTTCCATCCTGCCTCTCTCTACTTTAACATAAAAAGATATTAGTACTTCTTTTACTGATCAGTCTTCCTTGTTGGTGTTCTGTGATCCTGTTTAATTTACAAGCACTCATGGAGCTGTGCTACTGTTTATTGGAATGTCTGTGGGAAGTAACCGATTACTGAACATTTACAAGAACAAATATTTGCACATATCATGAATCTGGAAGAACTTGTGCCATTTTACTGAAGATATTTTTTTTTTTCCCCAGCAGTACAATAGCATATAAAAATTATGGATGGTCATGGATAATTTATTACCAAAAAACTTAATATTTTTGCTCCTCTAAAATGGTTCATACCATCAGGAAACATAATAAAAAATACATAATTTATGTAAACAACTCTAGTACAATTTGCAAGTGTAGCAGTTAATATGTAATTAAGTGCAATGTTATCCCTACATATATAAAGAGATATCTTCAGATCAGTTAGCCGATTTATTGGTCTTAAACAGAGTAATCCATAGTGTTAAATCTTTATGCACAAATTGCCTGCCAATTTTGAATTACATTTCTGAAAAATAATAATAATAAAATCAAGGTTTGTTCATGAATATGGTGCTGCAGTGGACTAGATTTGAATTAGAAAATTTGCTGGGGTAAGAAATTGCTAATCAACCCACTGATTATTTCCCCAGTCAGAAAATGCAGACAAAACCTAATTTATTTCAACTGAAAAATAAGTTTTCCAGTTCATCTTGACTTAATATTTTACATTGTTTTGATTTCTCGGAAATAAAAGTGTTCAATATGTCATGAAAAGTAATTCTTTTTTTTTTTTGTCTTTGATCATCTGGAGGGTGGGAAATTCTCTATACTTGTCACCCTTTTGCAGAGCAGAAAAGATAAATCATAACATATGTGCAGAAGTGTGGGGGAAAATATGCTTTCTCAGATTAGTTTACTGCACTCCAGGTTTTTCCCATTGGAAAATATTAATAAATATACAAATGGAGTGTTAACCACCTTTCTGGGGAAAAAGAGGAGCAGAACAATCAGAAAGCACAAAATCCAGACACTCCAAAACTAGAAAATGTATTTTTTTCAATTTCCAACAACTGAATCAAAATTAAGTTTTAAAATTGAAATGAAACATTTTACTGTATTCTGGCTACTGAAATTAAAATATGATATGTTAGTAGAAAAAAAGGCAAAAAAAAATAAAGCCCTAAACACTTTAATCAGGGAAGTTTGGAAGGGTTTTTTCCTACAAACTGTTTTCAGCAGG